>NC_041373.1:16253816-16553816 GCF_900634415.1 Cottoperca gobio | reverse complement strand
TGACCTCGAGTCCTGGGCGGACAAACTCGAGCTGCTGGCTGACGAGGTACGCACACGGCAAGCCTGGACCTGAAATAACATTCCCAAGCCTTACGATGATTTTCCCCCGTCCATAATTCTGCATTTGTTCACATGTTCGTCTCCAGCCCCAGAACAGCATGCCGGATGTGATCATCTGGATGTTACGAGGGGAGAAGAGGGTCGCCTACAGTCGCATCCCCGCTCACCAAATCCTCTACTCCACATACAGCGAGCAGGCCTGTGGTCAGCACTGTGGCAAGACACGGACGGTCCTCCTACAGGTACACATCTGCAGTTTAGACCTGGTGGAAATGCACAGTGTAATGAATTAGCTTAATAATTAATCACCCATGGGAATTTGTTTTTGTTGCCCTCAGTACCCCATGGACAAGAACAAGGGCATGAAGGTGCCGGTGCAGATCCGAGCGAACATGTGGCTGGGTCTGTCTGCACACGGGAAGAAGTTCAACTCCTACTCTGAGGGAACCTTCAGCGTGTTCGCCGAGCTGGTACATATAACGGTCATCGCTTAATACAGAGACGACAGTCGCGTCAGACACTAAACATGTCCTCCTTTTTTTTTTTGCATTACAGTACGAGAACCAGGCCCAGGTGTTTGGGAATTGGGGGACCACGGGACTAGTGGGGCGCTACAAATTCTCCGACCAAACGGGCAAACTGAAGCTGAAGCAAGAGCACTTCATGCCCCCGAGAGGGTGGGAGTGGGAAGACGACTGGTTCATTGACCCAGAGAAAGCGTGAGTTTGGCTTCTCTTCCACATTTGACCAAGTGGAAGATCTTTTTGTTATTTCAGGATTCAGGCTCGTTTGCATTGCCGAGGGGGAAAGAGAACACGAGTAATGGAAGTCTCGCTGCTGATTGTAGTGTTTGAATGTGCTCGCTCTCCACTGAACGCACACATTATGTGGACTTTACTAGAGGAAGTGGGCTGCGTCTGTTTACATTCCTCTCATGCCTTAGACCATGATTTAATGACAAAGTACCAGACTGTGCCAGTGAGCCTGAAGTTATTTGCTCCTACACTTCAATCTTGGCTCACATTTACATGTATGATAGTTTGTTATTCTACGCCGACGTCATCAGCACACCTCTGCTGAACTGCTGTGTCTTTGCTATGAACCGGCAGGTGACCAACATAAAGGAAAGGGGCTGAAACATAACTGATGGCTTCATTTGGATAAATAATATGTGTATGTAAACACAGTCCCTGTAACATCATGCAAACCTTTTCTTCTTTCTCACGCTGCACTAACTTCATCTTACAGAAGTTGTGGTATCATTGTTGCCACTAGAGGGCGCCATATTTCACACCTTGTGGCTTTTTAAAGTAGCCTTCTGTAAAAATGTGCTTCACACACAGATGGTACTTTATGTTCGACTTTGTGTTGCAGTCTCTTAACGGAGGCGGATGCAGGACACACGGAATTCATGGACGAGGTTTTCCAAAATGAGACTCGCTACCCCGGTGGAGAGTGGAAGGCTGCCTCCGAGCCCTTCACCGACGTGGTGAGAGCAGCGCGCTGACATGCAAATAATGTGCTTTAAAATATAACACAAGCACAGTTGATATTTTTCCTCTTCTCTGTGACGCACAGCTACGGAAGCCCAGAGAGGCAAGTGAGAAATTAATTCTGGTGATTTTTATAATCACCAGAATTAATTTTGATCTAAATTGTTTTCTTCTTAACGGGTGAAAAAGGTTGTTTTTATTTTACCTGGCAAATGATGTTGACTAAAATAAAATACAAATTCACCGATTTTTAAAAAATTAAATAAAAACATTTAAAAAATATTAAATATATATTAAATACAATAAAAAAATAATAATAATAATCCTGGAAAAATGTAAAGAAATTTGTAAAAGATTATTCTTAAGTAATAAACAGGAGAGAAAACAATTGATCAGACTTAATTAATTTCTCACTGACTGGTGGCAGTTTTTACTGCATTTTTACATTTTTATTTCTCTAAAATGCCTCTGATGGAAGAGTAATCTCTAACCTATTGTAATTTATGAGTAAAATAAACAAATGGGGCGGGGGGGGGGGAAGGATTTGTGCCGCTAACGGAGGTTTTGTGTTGCACAGAATGGAGAGAAGAACCGTAACCCCGGAGAGTTCGAGTGTCCTCCAGGTTGGATATGGGAGGAAGAGTGGGCTGTGGACGACAACAGAGCCGTGGATGATCAAGGTGCAAACAATTACCTTTTTTATTTTTACCAGCTAAAATCTAGAGAGTTGTGCTTTTCCAGCTATTTCTATGCAAACAGTTATTCAGGAAGGAAGCATCGGACGGAAAGGACTAAATTGTGTTGCATGTGACTCACTCAGGTCATATTGTTAATAATCAAATTAAAATCACATGGTGACATTCAAATCATGTGTTCTTGTTTCCAAACAATAATGGTGTGTGTGTGTGTGTGTGTGTGTGTGTGTGTGCTCCACAGGCTGGGAGTATGGAGTCACTATTCCCCCAAATGACAAGCCCAAGTCCTGGGTCTCTGCAGAGAAGGTGTACCACGTCCACCGCAGGAGGAGGCTGGTCCGACCTCGCAAGAGAGCTGCACAGCCTGCAGGAGCCTCTGTGCAGGTCAGCAGAGGATGATAGGGCGGCGCTACTGTAGCATAATGTTTTTAATATCCGTCTATATTCTACAGAATATAATCTTGCATTGCTAATAATTAATCTTTTTTATCACAGAAGCGGGACCAAGGTGACCCTGAGGGCTGGGAATTCTCTTCTCTGATTGGCTGGAAGTTCCACAGGAAGGAGCGTTCATCGGATACGTTCCGTCGAAGGCGCTGGAGGCGGAAAATGGCGCCAGAGGACCGGCTGGGATCATCCGCCATCTTCCAACTGGAGGGGGCGTTGGTGAGTAAAACGATAATAAAACTTCTTTGGGTCGAGATCTGGATAGTTGGAGTACGGCCTGAAGCCAGAAACACAGAATCCGTCCACGTATTCGTCGGAGAGGACGGTTTGCATTAAAGCGTGAACGGGATCTGAACTCCGTCACCAAATATTGACTTGTGCATTAACGATGTCCGCTGTGGTTTGCCCTGCAGGGTGTCGACACCGAGGAGAAAGACTCCAAGGGAGATGTCACCAAGCTGTTTGGTGCCAACACGCCAACTGTGTCCTGCTCCTTTGACAGTGAGCGGTGCATTTAGGGACACGCAGGAAACATCATGCACATACAAACGAATACACATAAATATATGCAACTGAATCTTTTTGTTTTTTCTCAACAGGGTCATTTAAGTACCATCTCCGTGTCTACGTGTACCAGGCCCAGAGCTTAGCGTCTATGGACAAAGACAGTTTTTCTGGTGAGATTCTACTTAAAAGCGATTTTTAAATAAGTTTCTAATATCGATATTAAGACGGCTGGTGGATTTCAAAGCATTATCGTTAACGTCCGCAGATCCGTATGCACACGTCTCCTTCCTGCACTTAAGTAAGACGACAGAGAAGCTGAAGGCAACGCTGAACCCAATGTGGGACCAAACTCTGATCTTCAATGACGTGGAGATTTACGGAGACCCCCAGACCGTTGCTCAGCGCCCCCCCAATGTTGTTCTGGAGTTCTACGACCATGACCAAGTGGTAGGTTGTGGCAGATAGAGATATCGATGTACCCCATAGCGCCGGTTCCAGCGTTGGTTCCTCCAACTTTGGTTTATTCGTGAGCTTTAAATCTATCGCTCCGAAGACGTGTTGTACGTTATTGATCAGAGGGTTTAAACAACACGTTGATGTTTATGTTGCAACAGATGTGAGCCTAAACAATGTATATGCAATATGTGAGTTAATGAAGTTTCTTACCGCCATGTTTCTGCGTAATGAGTTTTATCATTGGAAACTATTTTTTCCAATTATTCCAAAACCACATGAATGCAGCATACACCTGAGGATTATTGCAGGGAGAAACTAAATGACACATTTTAAATTAGAAACCAGCTGATTTATTGAGTGAAAATAATGACTATTTTTTAAGGAAAAACAAACTGTTGCTGTCTCTGTACGGTGTTTTCTTCTTTGTATGTCCGCTTTACTTCTACGCTGGAACTAATGACATATAAACGTGTTATCTTCTGCACAGGGGAAGGATGAGATGCTGGGCCGCAGTGTTTTCTCGCCACTGGTGAAGTTGAATGCCGGCCTGGATCAGACGCCCAAACTGCTCTGGTACCCCATCATCCAGAGAGGTCGAAAGGCGGGGGAGGCGCTGCTGGCTGCAGAACTCATCCTTAAAGAAAAGGTTTGTCCAGGAAGTAATAGAGAAATGTCAAAACATAGCAAACCTGAACGAGTTTAAAACTGAAATCTATTGAGTCCAGACTCGAATAAGTCATTTAAATTGTTGAAACTCTGTGTTGCTGCTATTCTTGGCCAGGTCTCTCGTTGTAAAAGAGATGATTGATCTCATACTCTCCTGTCTTTGTAGTCGGGAGATTCAGATCTTCCCCTGGTTCCTTCAACGAGAGCGGAGAACATCTACATGGTTCCTCAGGGCATCCGGCCGGTGGTGCAGCTCACTGCTGTGGAGGTAACACACAACCTTTAGACACGTCCCTCTGAACTGATGTACATAATGTATCTAACATTACGTGTGTGTCTGTTTTCAGATTCTCGCATGGGGCCTGAGGAACATGAAGTCGTACCAGCTGGCCTCGGTGTCTTCACCCAGCCTGGTGGTGGAATGTGGGGGGCAGAGGGTGGAGTCGGTCGTCATCAAGAACATGAAGAAGAGCCCCAACTTCCCCAGCTCTGTCCTCTTCATCAAAGTGGTAATGGCAGTGTTTTACAAGCTGTGTGTGTGTGTGTGTATGCAGGGTGCCTTATTCAAGATGTCCTCTCTGTGGACGGACGAAGTGTTTGTCTTTGTGGCATATTTTCAATCCTCGTGACATGAATGCTATTTTTCCGACTCCTTCTCTACTCTCTCCATCCAGCTCCTTCCGAAGGAGGAGATGTACACACCTCCCATTGTGCTGAAGGTGATCGACCACCGTCCATTTGGCAGGAAGCCCGTGGTGGGTCAGTGCACCATCAGCACTCTGGAGCAGTTCAGATGTGACCCATACGTCATCACCGCAGAGGGAGCCATGTCTTCCAAAAGTAAGGAGGCATCCAACAACACATGCACTCAGAATATTACGATCCAACTTGTTGTAATGTTGTTCTCTGTGCAGTGGCTCTGATGGCGTCTCCTTCCAAACATCTGTCTATTAACATGGAGGAGACGAGACCACTGCTGGAAGCTCAGGTAAACTCCGACGCCGCAGCAGCACAGCGTGTTCCTCTTGTTGTCCGTAACGAGTTACTGTTGATCCTTCTTTCCTCCTGTCACTAAGAAGTGCAGAATTTGACTCCTAGTCAAATTTGATGAACTTAATTACTCTGGCTTACAGTTCATGTACAGCATGTCAGCTGCTGTCAACAAAATGGCTTCCCCTACCTCCTACTTTGTATGTATGGTTACTTGTTATAGCTTTCTAAATTCACACGGCTGGGCACCAATGACACTGTAAGGTTGAGATCACCTAATCCACACAGTGCTATGGCGAGCTCCACAAAGGCCTCTTAACGTCACAATGCCATTAATCCTTTGAGAATTGTCACAATTACTGCAATTGCACTGAATTTAATGAGCACATTTAATTGTTTTTCCACAGCAAGGGCGTAACATGTACTGTAAATGGGCCCTGCAGCCGATTAAACCCTCACTGCCATGATGTGGCTGGAAGTCCACTTTCCAATATTGTGCTTAAAGCTGAAGTTGGAAATTTTGTGTATTTTTATTTCCAGCCAGAGTTGAAAGAAGATTGATGCCACTCATGTGTGTGTGTGTGTGTGTGTGTGTGTGAAATATGGAGCTACTGTCAGCAGCTGTTTACTTCCTGAATCATGCTGATGACAAGACTGCAGGAAGTTTAATGCTCTTAAAGTTACAATCAAGAAGATCTCAGTTCTTTGGCGGCACCTCTGGAGATACGTGGTGATTGCAGGTGTGTTTGTGGTCTCTCTTGTTTCGTCTGTAGTCGTCGCTCGTTTGTTTGGCCATAGTAACAGTTGACTTGCAACGCTAGCAGAGACGTGGAAAAAAACGGTACGCCTAACCTCTCTGGACATACGACTGCGGCGCGACCTCTGATCGTAACTTAACAGACATTTAAATGTGTCTTTATGCTAAGCTAAGCTAAACAGCTGGCAGTAGCTTCATATTTAACATGCAGACGTGCAAGTGATATCAATCTTCACATCCAACTCCTGGCAAGAAAGCATATAAGCATATTACATTATTATAACGCAGACATGGATATTACTAAACCCGGTTGCCTTGTTGCAAGTAACGGGACAGGTGGTGTTGGCGCCCCTAGTGGCCCGGAGTCTTAATGCAGCTGCAAATTCTCCACCGCCGTTTGTTACGCCCTTGTTTTCAGATCGTCAAATTGCAAATGGGATCTCCTTATCAACCTTTCCTTCACTGTTTCACTGTCTTGTCAATATTTGTAGCCTATTGTATGTACTGTGTGTGTTTGCAGTTGTTACTGTGTGTGTATTATGTGTATGTATTTGTGACTTGTCTTCTGTTTTGTGTCACACTGCGTCCTCTTTCTCCAAAGCTTGTAGAGAAGGTGAGAGTAAACCAGAGACTATGACTGAGATTTCAGATTCTTATACCAAATGCAGAGGACCACATATTTCAAAGATTTACATGCAATTTAATCTTTAGGAAAAAGAGACCGTCGACTGGTGGAGTAAGTTCTACGCTTCGACTGGAGACCAGCAGAAATGCGGCCCTTACCTCAAAAAAGGATACGACATCCTCAAAGTAAGTCTGCTTTGTTTCTTCCCACGCAACATACTTTAGAGAGTTATGTCCCGGCTGTGTTGGAGATGACTCGAGTGTGTATCTTCAGGTGTATGATTGCGAACTGGAGGATGTCCCAGAGTTCAAAGGGCTGACCGACTTCTGCAGCACCTTCAAACTGCTGCGAGGCAAAAATGAAAATGGCGATGACGACCCAACTGTGGTGGGAGAGTTGAAGGTAGGGTGAAATGTTATTAGTTGCTCAAATGGTTTGATTGAGTTACTACTGGAGGGTTAAGGGAAAGGAAAGCTGTAGACTGAGATTAATCTCCTCGGCTCAGCACCAAGCCCAGTTCTTAAAGGGATAGTTTGGATGTTTGGAAGTGGGCGTGTGTGAGGTACTTATCTATAGTCGGTGTATGACCTACAGTAGATGGCGGTCAGCACGGCCCAATTTGGAGAAGCAGGCAGGAGTTGAGTCACGGAAATGTACTGCCGTCAGATCCAGCGCTGCTCTTTAAGATTTACCAAAGAGAAAAAGTTTAATCTGAGCTCTTGTACCTGCAGGGTTCCTTCAAGGTGTACCCTCTGTCGGACGACCCAGGTGTTGCTCCCCCTCCCCGTCAGTTCAGAGACCTGCCGGAGAGCGGACCTCAGGAGTGTCTGGTCAGGATTTATGTGATCCAGGCAGTCGACCTGCAGCCTAAAGACAATAATGGCCGAGTGAGAAGAAATCTGTGTTACAAGGAATAAAAGCAGCATGTTTCCACACATGTGGCCCAGTCGGCAGCTTGAACTTGTCTTCTCTCTCCCGCTCAGTGTGATCCATACATGAAGATGTCACTGGGAAACAACAAGATCGACGACAGAGACCATTACTTACCCAACACCACCAGCCCCGTCTTTGGAAGGTAAATGCTTTGAACGCACACATTTAAGTGAAGAATACTTTTTAAGAGTAAATCCAGAGAATCTTCTCAAACACTCCCTTTGTTTTGTTCAGGATGTTTGAGATGACGTGTTTCCTGCCCCAGGACAAGGACCTGAAGATCTCTGTGTATGACTACGATCTCCTGACCCGTGACGAGAAGGTCGGCGAGACCGTGATTGACCTGGAGAACCGCTTCCTGTCCCGATATAACTCTTACTGTGGCCTGCCACAAACATACTGCATGTAAGGAAAATACCTTTTTGTTAGGGGGGGGAAATGTAGAAGATATTCCTAAAAACCTGCAATCAGGATCGTCTTACTTTTATTTTCTGTTTCAGTTCTGGTATCAACAAGTGGCGGGACCAGATGAAGCCGTCTCTGATCCTGGAGAACCTGGCTCGTCTCAAAGGCCTGTCCAAACCCAGGACGGAGGACAACGGCACATCTCTCGCCTTCAATGGCAAAGACTACACGCTGGCTCAGTTTGGTAACGTCAATGGTCTTAAATACAATAACATAAAGTGATAACCGTGTAAAGGAGTGATTCAATCTATTGTCTGCCTTTGGTACAAGTTATAATGGCGTTCAGTTAATATGCAGTTGTTCATTCTCAGTGAAATGTGGCAAACGTTGGATGAGCATTCCTGTGCAAGCCATATATACATTATTAATTATGTTTTGACCTATTTCTAGACCCTGTAGGCGACACCGTTCTCTGGACCTAACGTACTGTTTGTAGTTGTAATACCCATTTCGGCCACAAGAGGCTGAAGTGCACCACACAGCCTCTCAGCGCTGTTTGACATTTATTGAGTGAATCTTTCACACATCAAATCTGACTACTTATAATACGACATAAGCCTAATCGAGCCCCAACATGTCTTCACATCCAGAGAACAACAAGGAAGTTCACGAGCACCTGGGTCCGGCCCGAGAACGCCTCTGCCTGCATGTGCTCAGAAAACAGGGACTGGTCCCCGAACACGTGGAGACCCGGACCCTTTACAGCACCTTCCAGCCCAACATCTCGCAGGTTAGAGGTCACCGCTCGCATATTGTGCCTGTCCACATCCACCCTGACGCCGCTGTTTCAGTAAACCCTATACATGTGTTGATTTAGGGAAGTCTTCAGATGTGGGTGGATATTTTCCCCAAAAGCATTGGACTCCCTGGACCTCCCTTTGACGTCACACCGCGCAAGGCTAAGAAGTGAGTGCTGTGCAGCTCTTCAGTGCTTCATCGCTGGTCACATTAAACACCAGAGTTATTAACGTTCACTGTGTTTTGAATGTTCAGGTATTTCCTTCGTGCGGTCGTCTGGAACACGACAGACGTGACTTTAGATGAGGCCAGCATCACCGGAGAACACATGAGCGACATCTATGTCAAAGGGTACGTCTGATGAAGCTCTAGAATTTAGTTTCTAGTATAAAGTTTCCTTGGAACCTGTTGGGACGGGACGATGGATGCTCACACCTGTTGTTCCCTTTGCCAGCTGGATGGCGGGCATGGAGGAGGACAAGCAGAAGACGGACGTCCACTACAGGTCTCTGGACGGAGATGGCAACTTTAACTGGAGGTTCATCTTTGACTTTGACTACCTGCCGGCTGAACAGCTCTGCCTCGTGTCCAAAAAGGTGAGGCTCGTCCGGCCAAATAAGGAGCATTTTAATACTGGAAATAGTGAATCTAAAATGTGTTTCCATTATTTAACAGGAGCGCTTCTGGAGTCTTGACAAATCAGAGTTCAGGATTCCCCCCAAGCTGATGGTTCAGATATGGGATAACGACAAATTCTCATTGGATGATTACCTCGGTGAGAAACTTCTTTTACAGTTAAACGAAGAGAACTTCACTTGTCTCGAGTGTTTTGATTTACCGACAGAGCACCTTCACAGCTGAGCGTCGTGCTATAACACTCTGTGATCCCAGGAACACTGGAGCTGGATCTGCGTGACCTGGTGGCTCCTGCGAAGACTCCGGAGAAGTGCTCTCTGAAGATGATGGATGATGTGGAAATGGGAGCTCCACGGAAGGAGGAGAACGCCAAGTGTCTGTTTACCCAGCAGTCAGTCAGAGGCTGGTGGCCTTGTTCCATCGAACAGGACGGACAGAAGGTCCTGGGCGTAAGTATGAAGAGAAAGACGAGATGAATGAACTATAACGAGGTTGGATGGGAAGAAAATTCTACTAAATGAGTAGATTCTGCTCGGTGTCGGAGATCCTCGTCGTCGTCACGTTACAGCTTCCTGCTCATTATGTCTGCGTCTTGTGCTTACAGGGCAAAGTGGAGATGACCCTGGAGATTGTAGCTGAAGCAGACGCAGATGAGAGACCTGCAGGAAAAGGCAGAGACGACCCCAACATGAACCCCAAACTGGACCCTCCCAAGTAAGAAACAAACGCCTTTTTACACGTTCTGCACATTGAATCTCACATTACAAATACATTGTCGTTCATTTTCTATAACAGTCGCCCAGATACGTCCTTCTTTTGGTTCACCAACCCGTGTAAGACCATGAAGTTCATTGTGTGGCGACGGTTCAGGTGCCTCTTCATCGGACTCATCCTCCTCTTCATAGTGCTGCTCTTCCTCGGCATCCTGCTGTACTCTTTACCGGTAAGTAGACGAGAGGAATCAGAGTGTTGGTTATATATTCTGGTATAACCAGCTGATGTGGTTCTTCTTCTTCTTCCTTTCCCAGAACTACATCTCAATGAAGATAGTGAAACCGCTGCAGTAACCCTACAGAGGAAGAGGAGCAGTCGAACTGGATGACCACACTACTGCCAAACCATCTCAATGTGTTTCTTTTTTTATTGCCTATAGTATTTTATAAAAAGTCTAAATGGGATGAGGGTGCTTGCACAGTTGCACTATATCTATATGAACACTTTGTCTACACCACTAAACTGTGACAGACTCGTGAGCAATACGTTTCCAGAACACTGCTTTCAATCGCACGGAGAACCTGAACAGTTTAATGCACCTCAACAGTCCTGTCATGAACAAGAGATTCACTGAGGCTGTATTTAGTGGTTGTTATGCACTTTATTGTGAGGCGTTTAACAAATATAAAGTTTCACCAGGACTGTTTTGATTGCATTATAATGTACAAGGTTTCTATTTTTCTGACTTCTCAAATTAAACCTGCCAAAAACAATTTAAGACTTGTATATTACATTTTCACAGGCTTTTAAATTAAATATAATAAAACATTAACTGGTGTGTTGGCGTCTCATCACTCGGGAGCAGTACGAGCAGCAGCAAAAGTTTTTATTAATAAAACTGTACATGACATTTAACAGATATGTACAGCACGTGTTGTTCAGACATGATCACATCGGGTGAAGCTTCCAGTTCATGAAGTGTTTGTATGGAGCCATCGCTGTTATTCTTCCTCTGTGTGAGGTGTGCAGCGCTGCTGCAGGAAAGCCTCCACCTCCCCTCTGCGTGCCAGGCTGTTGGCTTTTCCTTGGAAACGTCCGTTCTTCCCTGCCCCCTTCCCTTGGAGCATCTCCAACACCCTGGAGAGCACAGATTCACTCAGATTTGACATTTTTAAAGCGGAGGCTGAATAAATATGTGGCGGCGTCTCTTACCGCGGTCCCATCTCAGCCACTCGCTCACTGGGTCCGGCCATTAGAAACAAACCGGGTCCCTTCTCCTCTCCGACACTCAGGAAAACCAGTGTTTCCTGAGAGCAGACGAAACCAGGCTCGAGGAGAAGGTTTAACAGCTGATGCATGAAGTAACCCGTCAGGTTAAGGACTTACCTCCGTGTTTATTTCATTGGCGATGATATTCATGAACTCGTTGTCGCCTTCTTTTCTGTAGAAAGAAAGATTCCTTTCTGAAATGCTCATTAGTTTTAAGTTCTACATGCACCTGAAGCACACGGTGTGTTAGCAAGGTGTGTGTGTGTATGTGTATTTTCCTCACTTCCGCTAACAAGCCCTTCTCCTTGAAGTTTGTCTCTTACTTGTGCAAGCTGAAGAAGTTTCCTCTCTGGGGGTCGTTCTTAAAGTTCTGAGTGATGAGCACAGCCATGTCTCGCAGCAAACTCAGGTTAGTCTGCAGACATGTTCATGTTGGTTAGGGAGTGTGTGTGTGTGTGTGTGTGTGTGTGTGTGATGTTGCAGCAAAACACAAGCCTGATGCAGAACGTGTCAGAATGGAAAGACTCCTCTACATAAATCCTTTAATGAGAGCGAGCATCTAGAGAATAAATCACTGATGAAATGTTCTTACTTTCTGTAGCATCTTTACAGACTTCTGCAACTTGTCAACAGCCTCAACATGCTCCTCAGGTCCGGTCCTGTTGAAGAGCAACAAGCACTTTGTCGCTTCAAACTGTGTGAAGGAGTTGAACTCACATTTGTGATGCTTCAGACTTACTTCAGGAGAGACACCAGCGATCGCTCTGTGCTGTAGCTTCTCTCAGCATACTTCAATACCCTGTTTCCTGTCAGGAAGATCAGGTTGGTTTTGTTTTTCTTTCCTTTCTCCGTTCCCAGTAGCTTTATTACCTACAAGTGGGATAAAGAGGAATGTTAGAAACATGACGTATGAATAAAGTAATGCATCAGTCAGACGAGGCACATCTAAGTGTGTCAAGTTGAACCTGTAAGTGGCTGAGGTTAGACACATGGGTTCCACAGCACATGTTGGCATCGACGCCCTCGATGTCAATGATCCGGATGGGCCCTGCATGGTCGCCTGGCAGCCCCCGACTCCTCACCTGGTTCACACACACACACACACACACACACACACACACACACACACACGTCACGTACTGTGCATGTAAAACGTATTTGTTACAACAGAAGATGAGTTGAAACAATATCTTGGTTATATTAGGACTGTATGTTAGCACCAGTAATGTCTGCATATGCACCTTTTCCACAGCGGGGTCATCTATAGAGAGAAGCTGAACAATCACAGGGACATGGAGTCTGATCTTTTCGTTTATGGTTTCCTCCAGGGCCTGGAGCTGTGCAGGCTTCACAGAGGGAGTGTCCAGTTCAATGGTGCTTCTCTGGCGCCCAAGTTCCCTGAAAGAAAGACCCAACAGATTAGAGGTAAATCCACAAGTTTGTGTGGTGAGAGAAAGGAATCTGTACAGTGGTTCTGTACCAGGATGTTGTCTTGTATCCAAAAAGGATTATCTGCCAAAGCTGTGATCAAATGTTGACCTAAGAGTCAGGAAGAAAACAATTGTCGCTAAGTGTGCAATAGAAAGATACGATCATAATCATGCATGTACATGTACAAACCTCTAGTGCTGTCCTCGACTAAACAAACTCTTTGTCTACTAACCGATCAGTTTATCGAATTGACAGACGTGTAAAACTGAGTTGATCCACAAACAAAAAGCACCACCATTGGTTTTCTTGTCGACATTCTTAGTTTAGTGCGACTCACCCGAGTGTTGCTGCATGTGGTCAAACCTCCTCTCCCAGTCCACCTTCACGTGCACCTCCTGACCCACCTCCAGAGGCGAGCCCACAAAGTGAACCGCCTCAGGCCCCTGCCTCGTCACCCTCAAGACTGGGACGTCTCCAATCAGCCCGTGGTCATCTGGCTGAAGGAACAACACAAGTTAAATCATGTGGTACGGACGTTGCATTACTTCTGATTCCCAAATGGGGAACATGAACATCCCTGATCCCCTTACTTGTCCACCTCCTTCAGGAAACAAGATGGTGTCTTGGAGCTTGACATTGAAGCCCTTCAGAGTTTCTTTCTTTCCACTGACTTCATGTTTGAGCTCAGCCGGGCTGCAGGAGACTACAGAGGTGACAAACTAAAAGGAGAGAAGCAAACGTAAACCTTACAGGAGCAGTGAGACTGAAGAGAGCTGGGTGCATTATAACCACACGATGCTGTGTAAAGTATTAAGTAAAAATATTATTGCAATTTGAAAATCCTGCACTTTGACACTGGGTTTTATTTGACAACATGAATTTCAGTGTTTGCACGTATTGTACGTCACTTTGGACAAAAGCGTCATTTAAATGAAATGTAAAAAAATAAAAGACAAATACCAAATGAGCTGTGCCCCAAAATAAAGTTAGTGTTTTTAGTTACAGTGAGTTATTAGCTCGTGCACCCACTGTAATGCTAGTTAGCAACCATGCTAATCACTTTAGCAGTGAATGTGGCGTTTCCGCACGCTTTTAACACTATTAAACAGTTCAGCACAGATAAATGTCTTGAACCTGTTTCATACCTCTTTCATATAGCAGTCTCGTTGACACTGAAACGCCATTCTGGAGTGTTTTTAGGGAGAAACTGAAACACGAGTAAATGTAGTGCAAGTATAGCTGTCAGTTTAGTACGGCTAGCAACATGGTCCAAACTTCAGTGAACCGACTTTTTCTAGCTTCGATTTGTTACCTTTTTTTAATGACATATCTTTTAAAATGTGATTTAAAATATATATATATTTAAGGATAGAGAACTTAAAAAAAAAGAAAATCCCTCCCTCCACTAATAGAATTGTATTTAACAAGCGAAACATTAAAAAAACAGACTTTGCCATCGGGGTATATAGGCCTAAATAATAAGATAATAATAAGAAATACAGTATTATATGTTTGGAAAACATGTACTAGAACCTGCACATCATTACCCATCACTAACAGTTATATAGAAGACTTATTATCTGCTGATATATATAAGCATTTATAAGCTATTTCTATTGAATTAAATGCAACTAAACATGTAAAATCTTGCTGATATTAACAGATTTTTACATGTTTTTCTTGTCTGTGTCTATTTTGTTTGTTTATTTGTAAACTTTACCTAATAATAAAGAAAGAATTAATGACGCTGGCATCCTTATTGCTGCATAACTGCCATCTTCTGGAGTTACTGAAACAACAACATACATATAACACAGTATGAAGCCTTTAACTTGTAAAAGCCTATTAACATAAAATATAGCATGCACCGCATCATAATGAATTTCAAACTATGGTTGATACACTTCTTTTTATTAAAATTGACAATGATATTTCAGCGCACACTGGACAACAATACGCCAATAAATAATCCCATAGAAAATATCAAATATATATAAGAACAGCATTTTGGACAATAACATATCAAATCAAATGCAAATATAATATTACACGCTTCATGCAACATGTTCTTCAGTATCATGTAAAGATAACGTGGCCTCCACCACAGGAGACTTCTGTGAGTCTCAGTCAGACTGAAGGGGAAGAAGGAAGAAAGCAGTCAATGTCAACATTTGAGTGATCAAAAGGAAATAATCCAATAATAATAATAATCCAATAATACAGTTTAAGAGTAATCTCCCAAACTATTGCACTTACATCACTAAGATCCCCCATGTCTGGTGCTTCGCCTTTATTACTGGAGGACATTTCTTGCATCATCTGAAAAAGAAAACCCAAGTGTTACACACACACACACACACACACACACACACACACACACACACACACACACACACACACACACACACACACACACACACACACACACACACACACACAAAGAATCTTATTTGATCGTATTACTGGACATATTTACTCACATCCATGTATCTATCAAATTCTTCCTTCCCATCGTTTTCTTCATTCGCCCAGTCCCTCCAGTTATCAAAGTCTACAGCAATCCAGTTGGGCTGCTGAGAAGGAGGAGAAACAGAACACTTTAAAATGTTATATACAACGTAAAGTAGAGAGGGGATGCAGCAGCAGCAGCAGCTTGCTTCATACAATTATTGCGGGTTAGTTATCTCGCTTACAGACAACTTAACAGTAGTTTAAAATGTATTTGAAAAACATTTCTGGGGTCATGAGAAATTTGGGAATTGATGAAAGTAGAAAACATTGTGACTGATCAATCAAAACACACACACACACACACACACACACACCTTTGCTGAATCCTTCTGGAGGTAAGGCCATGCAACATCCGGCTTCAGCTTCCTCAGTAAGATGTTGATGGTGCGGTCATAGACTCTTTCTCTGGAGTCCTTTTGAAGTTGTTATAAGGATTAAAAACACATATTATTATTATATTATATTTCACATCGCGCTGACTGTATACTTCAGCATACAACATGTAGAATTTGTTATTTTCCATTGGTCTCAACATGCCTAAGATCCGGATGCTCACATTGATTTCAACTTTGTCGAAGAAGTTGAACTCAGTTGTAGAAAATATCATCTGTGTCATTTCTGCAGCTGTTGTAAAGACAAGACAGAGCAGCAGGGGAACATTTAGAACAATATATATAGATAATATATAAGCAAGATATTTCACTAACAGAGAAACAAACACCTTAAATGTTTAAACTCACCATAAAATCATTTTGTCTGGCTGGATATCAACCTGGACATTTTTAGGTCTCTGAACCATGAAGTTGATGGTGACATATTTCTTTCTGTCAAACCACACCGCACGTGCTGGCTGGCTGTTAAGACCACAGAGAAACTGTTATATTTATAAATCAAATATATTATTATAAATTAAATGTGTTAGTCACTATTAGTACTCAAAGAGAGACCGGCAGCACTCACCTCTCCTCTGGTCTCACAATTTTAGGTTTGTTCATTCTAATTCTTGCGCAGCTCTACAACAGAAACTACTTTCTTATTCCTTTGACTGCCAGAAGGTACACAGCATGCGGCTTGTTCGTTCGACTATAGGCTTTTAATGCAGTGGTCGGGCCCTGCAGGCTATATATAGAGCAGTTGGTATCAGCTGCTGGGAGAGTTGCCAGCCACAGACCCTTCCCCTGTCCTTGTCTGTCAGTGGAACTCTCCATATGCATTTCCTTGGTTCACAAATACTTCAGCCAACCACGACTGGGTGCTGACGGGTGAAGGTGGGGGGCAGGGGGACACAAAACAGAGACAGCAAATGGGGCATCTGAAAATGTGTCAGTAAACACTAAATTGTACTCAGATTATTTGTGTTGTTCTTTTCAGATTTGAGTATTTTTTTCAAGTGTACATCACCACTGAGCAGGAGCCTGAACTACCTTTAATATCTATATATTTCCATCAAGGGGAGGAAGGGAACTTATGGATCAGTTTGGATTCTTCGCCAAAAAAGTGGACACATTATTAAATGTTTGTTTCATGGGACAGACCCCGGGGAAGACCCAGGACTTGGTGGAGAGATTATATCTCCTCACTGGCCTGGGAACGCCTCAGGATCCCCCAGTCGGAGCTGGAGGATGTGGCCCGGAGAAGGGAAGATTGGGGTTCCTTACTGGAGCTGCTGCCCCCGCGACCCGATCCCGGATAAGTGGTAGACGATGGATGGATGGATGGGATAAGAGACAATTGTATGGGTTTCTTGACACAACTAGGCGTACACCCTTGTAATTAAGGGTGTCAACTCATCCGCTGAGGAAGACAATTAGATAAGTTGAAAGCATATTTTTGTCAGATTTAGTGTTCAACAGTAACTAAAAAGCACAATGCAATCTGATGAAAAGGTGTCGCTGAATGTAGACAGAGTCGCCCCCTGCTGGTGTGGCGGCGCACTCTCAATACATTTCTCACCGGAAGTGCAATTCTCTGCTCTGCCGGTGCGGGGAATGTGGCGCGAGAGACCCCGGCAACGCTGTGTACATACAAACTTCTTCCCGAAAAAAATCAATAAATAGTTTTCTTTCGTTCTTTTTATTTTAAGTTTGGGGAAGTTTGCTATTAGGTACCGCTCATCAAAGTGAAAATGCCTCGTAGACGTCAGGTAAGCGCGTATGTAGGTCGCACAAGAGGGTAACATTAGCTAAGTTAGCTCCTCTCTCGAGATGGGGAGAATGCTCCGCCATATTCCATTCCATAATCTGACAATTTAACATGCCAAAACATGGACTGTGTTATGCATATATTCAGTCCATCAAGCAGTATTTAACGAATTCATTCATTTTCAACTGTATTGCTTGTTTTATTTTGCCTTTGTCAACATTTTCAGTTTACGTTAAAGGAGGATACCTAACGCTACACTTTGGTAGGCGATAACTAGCAGCTAAAACAAATCTAAACTTTTACATTGAATATTGTTGAAATCAAACTGTGCTTTGTTTTTTATAAATACGCCGAACTAACTGTAAGACCACAATAACTTGTATTATGTAAAATATATGTAAATAAGCACAGAAAGGAAAGCACAAATAAGCAATACATCTTAGGATGCAAGATTAGTTAAAGCAGTTTGGTGCCACCGTCTATTAGGCGTATGAGAAGACGGGGTCAGTTTAGCTAATGTGACACGCGAAGCTAACAATAATATTAGGTTGCTGAAGGGCTAACCAGGCTATACTTTTGTCGTTTAGCTACTACTATGGCTAGCAACTACTTCATTATTTGACCAGTTGCTCTTGGAAAAGTACTAAATGCTAACTGTGGTAGAATATAATAATTAAACGTAGTAACAGCTGTTTAACCTACTACATGCCAGGCTAGCAGCGAGCTATCAGCTGTCTGTGGCCTTTCTCTCAAACAATGATTACACAGTAAATTAGACAAACCCGCAAACGGCCCTTGTTACACAATCATCCCGTTATCCCGGATGCTGGTTTTATTAATCCGAAATCAGTTAATAGCTAGCTAATCTCATTGATTGTGATTTTTTTTTGTTGTTGAACGGATCGAAATGGTCATGTCTTGTCCTGACTTCACATTGCACATCAGCTTCTACGTTTTTTTTTTACCATGATATTATAATTTGTATAGGATGCCTCTCATTTAAGTGTTTCCCCCTTTATAGAGACATATGGTCGGCAGTGGTTCAGATGGAACTGAAGACTCGGACTCCTCTGCTGAAAGAGAACAGACCAATAGTTCAGAAAGTGATGGGAACATGCCCAAGAGACAGCGCCTCACCAGAGCCTCTACTCGCCTTAGTCAAAGCTCTCAGGGTTGGCCAACATCCACTAAATACAATATAACGTTAACTTCATCGCAGCTGTTTTATGAACGTGGTGGTTTTGACTCCTTTTTGCTTTAGATACTCCAGACTTGAAGCGAGCTGCAGACCATGATGAATCTCCGCCGTTGACGCCCACAGGAAATGCCCCCTCTTCTGAATCTGAGCTGGACATCTCCAGCCCCAGCCCCAATGCCTCCCACGATGAGAGCCAGGCTAAAGACCAAGCAAACCGAGACTCTGATAAGGACCTCTCCCATCGACCCAAGCGCCGCCGCTGTCACGAGACCTACAACTTCAACATGAAATGTCCAACTCCGGGATGCAATTCACTCGGTAAACTCCCTCCCTTTTGAAAGTGTTATACATAGGTTCACCAAGGGTATCCCTTATTTTTTTATTTTTGTCACTGACATCCTATCATAATGTCATTATATTAATTTTTACGTTTACTTTTTCTCAATGTGTCCAGGTCACCTCACAGGGAAACATGAACGTCATTTTGCTGTATCAGGTTGTCCTCTTTACCACAATCTTTCTGCTGATGAATGCAAGGTGAGATGATGATGATATGTTATTTCAGCTGCTTGTTTACTGTCGTGATGAAGATGAAGATTGCTAACACTGGTGATCTCATCGTCTTGATGTAATATGATAGCATTGGTTGTATTTTTGTTAGCTTTGTTTAGCTTGGCTGCCCAACTTGTCTTTTCTTCTTCGTCTTCCATGAATTTAATATGATCAGACGCAGCAGTGCAGTGCTGTGTTTTATATTTCATCCTTATGGTAGGCGGTCTTATGATTACAGACCAACAAAACATTTGGCAGAGCCGTATCCTACAATACGTTAATAAGGCATAGCAATATAAAATATTTGAGATGCATCTTCCTCTTCATTACAGGTGAAAGCCATTAGCCGCGAGAAACAAGAGGAGGAGGTGAAGGGGCAGGAAGAAAACAACTCGCGCCATGCAACTCGTCACCAGGTGAAGTACATATCAAATACAGTTGTTATTGTGCACGTCTGATATAACCGTGACATTTCATGTATTTTGATTTTCAGACACCAACATCAAAACAGAGCAGATACAAAGAGCAGGTGGCTGAGATGAGGAAGGGGAGAAACTCTGGCCTTCAGAAGGAGCAGAAAGAAAAGCACATGGTACATCGCTGGCACTGCAACATGGTGTCGTTCACTTGCTGCCGTGACTCTCGACACTATTACAACTGCCACTCCTTTCGTATGTTGGATGGTATATCGTCTGATATCCATTCTCTGTCTGTCTGGTCCACAGGAGCATCGGCAGACACACAGCAACACCAGAGAGCCTCTGCTGGAGAACATCACCAGTGAATACGACCTGGAGCTCTTCAGAAAAGCCCAGGCCCGTGCATCTGAAGATATGGTAACGGTGTACTTCATATCTCCATCAGTGTTATACTAAAACAACCGTATCCAGGGTTCATGCGCAGTATGGGAAATTAGGGAATTTGACATCCGACACGGGGGAGGCAAGGGCAAAAGCACTGTAGCATCCTCTGCACCCAGAGTCGCAAAGTCACACATGTGGTCTGAAAGATGTGCAGAGAAGTGTTGATGCTGAGACCAGCAGTAACACTCTGCACGTCCCTCCTGCAGGAGAAGCTGCGTATCCAGGGTCAGATCACTGAGGGCAGCAACATGATCAAGACCATCCTGTTTGGCCGCTACGAGCTGGACACCTGGTACCACTCGCCCTATCCTGAGGAGTACGCACGCCTGGGTCGCCTCTACGTCTGCGAGTTCTGCCTCAAGTACATGAAGAGCCAAACCATTCTCAGGCGACACATGGTGAGAGTCAGTTCTTGTCGTTTTCTCAATTGTATATTTAATTTATCTACGTTAATGAAATCCTTATCCTACATTATGCCTATTAATACTGCAGTGTTGTCTTCAAACGTATCACATGTGTTCTTTTCAGGCCAAGTGTGTGTGGAAGCACCCTCCAGGAGACGAGGTGTACAGAAAGGGGGGAATATCCGTGTTTGAAGTTGATGGCAAAAAGAACAAGGTCTGAACACTCGGCTCTGGCTCTGTTGATACTTGGAGATTAGTTACACGTTCGTCTGTAAAGAAAGCCGCACAGGAAGTGACCTCTCACTAATGAGTCTCGCTTTTCTCCCCAGATCTACTGCCAGAACCTGTGTTTACTCGCCAAGCTCTTCTTGGACCACAAAACGCTTTACTACGACGTGGAGCCTTTTCTCTTCTACGTCATGACCGAGGCCGACAACACCGGCTGCCACCTGGTGGGATACTTCTCCAAGGTAAATTCATGCGGTGTATAAGAATTGTACTGTATTTGTTTTTTTAATCTAAAGCAACTGGAATAAAACATTTTTTTTCATCTCCAGGAGAAGAATTCCTTCCTCAACTACAACGTCTCCTGTATCCTGACGATGCCCCAGTACATGAGGCAGGGCTTTGGCAAGATGCTCATCGACTTCAGTAAGTAACTGTTCACTGACGTTTGTCTCATCTGGTCAACTGTGTTAATAAATCCTTTAAATGTGTCCTAAAAATACAAATACTCTGTGTAAAATATGTAAACACTAAAACTTCAAAAGATTAAGGCATATCAAAGAAACATTTAAACAGTTTATTCTTAGTTAACAGAATGCAAAATGTTTCTGATATAAGTTTAAATGTAGTAATATTTATCTGGGGCTCTTGCATTAGATCGTATGAGACTGTGCAGCTGTTTGTGACGTTATATCTAATATATATATATATCTAATGTGAACCTGCTGACTCGTGTGCTTTGTTTAGGCTACCTGCTGTCCAAAGTGGAGGAGCGGGTGGGCTCACCCGAGAGGCCTCTGTCCGACCTCGGCCTCATCAGTTACCGTAGCTACTGGAAGGAAGTGTTACTCCGATACATGTACAACTTCCAAGGCAAAGAGATCTCCATCAAAGGTGAGGACACAGAACAAACGCCTCCCTACCTCTACCGCCGTTAAAGATAAAAATACAACAGGTGTTTGTAGCGTGGGTGTGAAAGGTTTTATTAGTTAGCAGTCTTGGAACAAAGTACACACATGCGTATACAAATCATATCCACTGTTGTAATGTGTGTCGCCGCACAGAGATCAGTCAGGAGACGGCCGTCAACCCGGTGGACATCGTGAGCACCCTGCAGTCTCTTCAGATGTTGAAGTATTGGAAGGGAAAGCATTTGGTGTTGAAGCGACAGGTAAAAGATGTCCATTGATCAGATTTGTTTTTCATACACCCCCCCCACTTTGAACTCGTTAAAATGGCGGTTACGCAGTCGGCTCAGTTTGTCACTTCCTTCGCCCTCCCTAGGACCTGATCGACGAGTGGAGAGCGAAGGAGATCAAGCGAGGCAACAGCAACAAAACCATCGACCCCAGCTCGTTAAAATGGACCCCCCCCAAAGGGACATGAGCTCTAAAGATCCTCAGGCTACTGAATGAACTCACCTGCAGCCTCACCAGCCACAAGTAGCCTCGACCTACCAACTGTCAATAAAGACCCGTGTTCATTCTGTCCCATCATTTTACCCGCTTTGTTTTTGTCACTGATTCTTTTTTTTTTTACTTTTTTATATTTTACTTTCATTTAGATTTTAAACACCAAACGTTCCAAGTCCAATAATTCTGAATTTAACGGTAGAGAATGTGTTTTCCTATTTGTTTTATATATATATTAAAAAAAAGAAGAAAAAAAAACTGCCTGCATCTACTAAGCTTTGAATGTTAAATCATAAATAGTCCCGTGTTGATGGATAAACTACATTTACAGGCGGTTATTTTTTATTTCATTCAAGAAATGTGCATTTTTCTTTTTTAAGATGGTAGTTTTTTTTGTTTGGGATTAAATCCGATCAGTTCCTGCAATGAGTTGAAAGCCGTGTACGATGTCTGGTAACGTCTTTGGTTGGTGGTAAAGTTGTATAGATTATAATAATTGTGTACGTATATTTTTTTCTAGCTCTATCGATACAGGATTTGGACCCATTCCTCCGACGAACCTGCCAAATAATGGGAAAAAAAGAAATGATATTTTTAATTGGCTGAGAAAACAAGACGACGACGACACCGCCGTCAGAATGCACAGAAATAAAACGAGCTCAGGTTTTTATACTCCATCGCACCTTGCTTGTGTGGTTTGTCCGAAACATCGATGGCAGTGGTCGTTGCAGATGGAAATATTAAAGACTCTGTAACACACACAACACATTTCAATGGGACTGTCTTTGCCTTGTACTTTTAATTGCAAGTTAAATGTGCTTTAGCAATTTGATATTTTTAATATCAATAAAGCTGCTTTGATATTTTGGAACGAGTTTGATTTGTATTTTTTTCTACTTGCCTCCACTGATGCTTCTTCCCATCAGACCCACAAACATCTCGCCTTTGTTTCCTAGAAAAGGGGGGGGGGGAAAAGTAGCTGTTCTATGATGTAATAATGATGCTGCCATAACAATATTTTACAAAGACACATTTGCATTGCATCAAACTTACGTCGATCTACTTTAAACTGTTTCTTTATATCTGTGAGGGATGAAGATTAAACCAGAGTTACAAAGTATTTACAGCCACGTATCGATCTTATTGATGACTACAGACACGTACGGTACGAGCCCTCGATCAGAATACATTTATAAACACTTAGTATGCAGAGATGACGTGTGAGGCCACCTGAGCGTTTCCCCATGAGTCCATAGAAGCGAAGAGCTTTGGATCTTTTCATCAGACTGGACATCGGGCGGGTCAGACCTGCCTCCAGAGACTCATCCTGCCACAAACACATGATGTATTACTGTAGTAGAACCCAGAATATATATATATACTGTGCATTATCATCACATCTCAGCATTTAATCAGAGATGTGAGAAGATGAAATGATGGATGCTCACCTTCCAGTCCTCAGATAACCCCCTCTCCTCTTCCACACGCGCCTGAGAGTTCTGCAGCAGAGCACAAAAAGTCACAACAACAAGCTGCATCTTCCAGTTATCCATTTCGTGCTCAGGTGGAAATGAAGAAGTTTTGCTGAAGTGATTATTCTGTCTGCCCCAGCTGTATCCAGGGTGCATTTATACCTCCTCCCCGCGCTGCGAGACCCCTCCCCCCCAAACACTTGCCTCCATCGCACGTGGAAAACGTCCAGATTTGCAATATTACAACACGAGTTCTCCTTTCCACATGCAGTATAAAGTATCTTTGCAGCCATTACTCTGAATATTTCCAATTAAACATTCTGTTAAACATTTACAAGTTAAATTCAAATAAACCCCCACATGTCCAATAATACTAAAGTTTAAATATTTACATTTGAGACGCTCACCTTTCATTTCCAGTTTTATTATGTACTGTACACCTGTGCTGCTATTGGTCTAAAAATATCCCTGTGATGTGCACGTGCGTCTTTGATACCCCCGATGAGGCGGGCGGGACCTGCAGGCGCGACGTGCTCACTGCAAATACAACCATCTGCTTTGAAGGGAGCGCTTCATTGACTTGGCAGCTAGTTCTGGGTGTGTGACGCCCGACAACACAGAAGTGACCTCTGACCTCATGTGTATTAAGATGCTAAAGGTTAGAGGACAATATTGTTTCGAGAATACATTTGAAATGTTGAGAATAAGGTCGAACTTTCAGCTATTAGGGATAAAAATAAATAAATCAGGAGGGTTTTTTAATTTATTTTAGCCATTTTGAGAATAAATCAAACTACTAGCGTGTTGTATCGCAGTGAAAGTTCGACTTAAATGCAAATAAAATGAAAACAAAATGTTTTTCTTCCTCATGTCTGTCCCATATATTCTTCTGGATGGTTGTATGTAACACATACGATGGTGAGAAGAAGATATAAATTATATCATTATTTATAAACGCAACCAAATAGACAGTTGACCTTTAAAGTGCAGTGACATAAGTGTGAAGCGTGCTGCAAATATCCAGAAATATATCAATATTTGTAACTTTTTTAATGTGCGATATATCAGTAGGGTTATTTATTTATTACTAGATGATTAAACTGTTATTAAACCTTCTTCATGATCTTTACTAACTTGCTTTTTTATAATGAAAGATGAGCTCTTCCAACACTGGCCATAGACATTTCTGGAAGAGGCAATTACTTTACAATGTGCTGTAAGGACACTCACTTGAAACAAAGCTCACACACACACACACACACACACACACACACACACACACACACACACACACACAGCGAACGCTTTGATCTACGCACAGGTGCTTCTAAGAGCAAGACAAGCCCGGCACAATTAGGCCTGAAAGGCAATTACACCTGAACAGCCCCTCGTGTGCACATAGTGTACCGACGGCTAACATGGAGGGCTGAATCAAAAGAAATCAGAGGCACAACATTTGCATGTGAAATGATTGAGTCACAAAGAGCTCCCGTAATGACAGGACACTGTGTTTTCATGAGACACGGGGAAGCTGTTCTGCAGTACGGCTCAGGGTTTGCACTGCTCACTGTGATGTCTGATACATCTCACCTCGTGTGACTCCTCTGGCGTTTTATAAATCTCACATGACATTTCAAGGGATGCACAACACATTTAATCACGTGCATGGGGCCCACTTTAGAGAAAATGAAAGAAATATGTTACCTTTATTGCTGTGGATCACCTTCTTACAGTTGCATCATGGGATGTGTACTCTGCGTCGCTGTTACGTATTGTTATGGGCTTTTATTGAGCAACATCGTGGTTCAGCTCATCAAGTTCTTTTCCTTTTATTGTCTTTTGTGCATTTTTATGTTTTTATTGGACAGCTGATGGTAGAGCGATAACAGGGAACATGAGGTGATATTTAATATCCTCTGATTTATCTCATATATCCATTTTAACTAGTGGCCAAACATCTTTATTGGATTTACAAACTGTTCATTTGGTGACTTATGGTGCAAATCATTTTCTATATGAGAAAGAAATATTGTTTTTTTGTGCAGTTAATTGTATTTAAAAAAAGAGATAAACTCCAAACCACAAAGAATAAGAAGGCAATACAAACAAAGTATGTGTTTGACACCAATGATACAATATTTAAACATTTTATTCACCTTTTTAAAATATTTTCTTGTGTGTATTCCCCGCTGGTATGAACAGCTGTGTGTACATAATGTACCTCATGGATGTGATTGAACTTATTTTCCTGATGCCTTCCTGATGTTTGTGACAATAATCCCCTGGAGTGACTGCAGAGCCTCATTCACCCTAAAACATTTAAAATGTTTGAGTTGTGCAGCGGGACAGAGACGCCCAGTGGACTGTGCTCATGAGAGGAGGACGTTCTAACAACCATCTAGCAACATACAGCGCTGCTCCTTTACGTTGAAAGGAGCCAGTTGAGGTGGTTCATCTAGTAAGGAGCCACCTGGGCGCCTCCCTAGGGAGGTGTTCCAGGCACGTCCAGCTGGGAGGAGACCCCGGGGAAGACCCAGGACTCGGTGGAGAGATTATATCTCCTCACTGGGAACGCCTCGGGATCCCCCAGTCGGAGCTGGAGGATGTGGCCCGGAGAAGGGAAGATTGGGGTTCCTCACTGGAGCTGCTGCCCCCTGACGATGACGATGGATGGATGGACTTTCTCCTGCTGCTGTGGAGTTTATAGTGTTTGCATGTCCGTGCCGTCTGTGTTGGTAATGTTTCATCCTGCTGTTGAGTCTGTAAAACATGTCTGGCTAATTGTTTTATGTGGATAATAGTTAGTGCTTGGTGCACTGGCCGCGGTGTCCGCAGGTCTTTTTATTTATCACCTGTCATTGTTGTTAAATGTTGAGTTTTGTCTCTTTGTCTGGATGTTCATAGCGAGGCCACAGAGGAGGTTATATGTACAACTGATAATGCTGCTGCTGATCTACTCTTTGTGTATAATTTGACATTTAGTGCAACTTATCTTGTTGCCTAAAGATGTTATTTAGTTTAACTGTAGTATCACATCATCATACTTTCATTTTTGCACGAGTACTTTGACTTTTCCTTGAGTAAAATGTCTTTAAAGTACTTTTACTTGAAAACAATATTCTAGTACTCTTTCCTCCTCTGCTGTACAACCCTGATAACCCCCGTACAGGCTGTACATGACAGACACAGTATATGTGCTTTGATGTCTGAAGTAAAACAAACTGCTTTTAGTAAACACGATTCACAGAAAACAACATAGTATAATCCCGGATGTGTTATAGCACTTTTACATCAATTAGTCTTTGAATGAACTGAATAATGTCTTCTCGTTCGTTACCTAAAGAGAAGAAACGAGAACACGCAGATAAATGACACAAGGTGGCAGCTGAGGTCGGCTCATTGTTGCCACGGAGGCCCGTAATCTCCTGTTGACAGAATTCTGTGTTATCAGATGAGTCAAACCCCACAGATGCTGCACTGTGGTACGCTTGATATCATCACCTCTTAGTCTGAGAGAGTTAGACCTGCTATCTCCACACAATCTGGAGCCATTCATGGAGACTAGCAGGGCTTTACTGGCGCTTGTCAGTCAAGTAAAGAAAAGCCACATTAACAAATGTTTGTCTGCTGACATAAACGTTCCTGTAGTTACATCTTGTCCTTCACAGAATCTATGAATTTGTAGATACGATATAAAACTATAAATGACATTAAGATGTTCAATCAGCAATTGATCTCTGTAAAAGGGGTTTCTTTTCCCAATAAGGATTTCTTTGCATCAGTCCTGTGATTGTATGTGTATGTGCTGTAGTGGTGCAGGACACATCTCATCCAGCAGGGGGCAGGCTTGTCTAACAGATCTCCGCCTCTGTGGATATATTTAAGAGGACTTCATGATGAATTTGTTGTCCTTATACTTGGCTGACATATCCCCACCCCCCCCCCCCCCCAACAAAAAAAAAATAATATATGAAAGAATGTCCTGCCTCGGTCAATGTGACACATATTCTGATTTGTCTTTGTTCGTTTGTGTTTGTGAGTTTTGAACTTGAAAAATTCAAGTGTCAGCAAACATACAGTGTGTTAACCACCACAAATAAATCTGGATGTCTTTGTTGCTGCACTCAGATGATGTTGTTACTGTGTCAAATTAATAAAAGATGAAAACCATGTCGCTGTAAAATGCTAGTTTAGCATAAATCAAGAAAGACTTGGGACTTTGTGGGATGACATCTGCTCAAAGCAGGATGGAGAGAACCATAAAACACTTTCTGTTCAGGAGGAAGAAAGAAGAAGAAACAATCACAAGGAAGTGATACTACTTTGCTAGATATTTTAGATCCAGAGCTCAATTTCTGAACAATCCATTTCCTTATGAGATGTAGCCCAACAATAGATCTTCATTTGTGAAGGTGAGATGGACAAATTGTTTTCATGTTAGAGTCAAAACACCAGAATAGACATTTTATGACAAAGACTCCATCCATACAATGGTAGGCGGCACAACCTCGTGTACATGGAACTATAAATTATCATAGGAGTTTTCTCTGTGCCTGGAAGCCTCCTAACTCTCTTGTTCCCCGAGTTGTTTTTCCCCTTTGGTGCCCTGTGGCACTTTACTGTGGTTTCTCTACATTTTGCCTCTTCAAGCCTCTCGGAGAATGAAATATTACCATCTGCCTTTGCATGCTCAGACTGGGGGCTTCAGGCTGGTGGTTCTGTCTCTGTGTGTGTGTGTGTGTGTGTGTGTGTGTGTGTGTGTGTGTGTGTGTGTGTGTGAGACAGGCTGGTGTCATGGGATAGGCTTCACCAGTCTAACCTAAAAGGAGCATGAGATGTGTGTTTTTGTGTGTCTGTGCATCTCTCCAACAGACACCACAGAAGACGCAGTGCTTGGTAATAGTCGATGGCAGGTTGCGTGAGTGTTTGATCACTGTTGTCACGCGTTGCTGGAGGTGAAGTCGAGAGGTGGAGAAGTGGAGAGGCCGGTGTCACAGCACCTCAGTATTGTATCCATTCTGACATGATGCTATTTTAATTACTTGAAACTATGTTTTAATCTATTTGGTTCTGATTGGGACTATGCCACAAGAAGGTGACATTTCAAGTTATGCTAGCTGCTCACCTATCATTATTTAGTCACCACTGGGTGGAAACGTAGTCTGACTACTTCAGGAATTATTTTACTTGCACGAAACATGCTTCTAAGTGTTGGAATATTGACCTTCATAAATAGGAACATTAAGCTTGTGATCAAATGAGTCTTCTGGAAGTGACTAAACATCCTTTGGCCTAAAAGGAATAGTTTGACATTATATTATATTATTATATCTTTACTCGTGTTCATCTAATTAATAAGTCTTTTCCTTTTTAAGTTTGTCCTCGATATGTTGGATCCCTCTCAGTGTGATAGTGTGTTGTCCCGTCATTACAGTGCTCATGTGTTGGCTCTTAGGTCAGAACCCACGGGTCCCCAGAGGCCCGCAGCTGGCCCCCGTTCAGCGACGCTCTTGTTTGCTGGGCTCTTGTGGCTTCTTCGACACTCTCGGCCTATGGCGAGGCCTCGTACGGTCAGATGTGCTTACTTTGTCGGGGAGCCAATCGCCAATTCATTCCCGAAGCCTCAGAGGTTCAAAAGCCAAGTGCATAATTGCTCCTTAAATCAATCTGCAAATTTCGTGGTATCCGAGCTGCAAACAGTTGGCCTGGAAAGGTTTATTCACGAGGGATGTCTGTGCATGGTGTGTATTTACCCCACGGCATCCAGGAGAACATTACTTTTGAATCAGAGAAGATATGTTCAATTATGGGCTTGTGGTTTTACATACATTTTACAATAAGCTCGGTCCAATTCATCCCGTTTGTTCAACCTTTTTATGGGTCTCATTGTGTTTTTTTTTTTGTGGTTCTGATGGTGGGACAGGCCACACAGCGAGAACTGCGTCCTGGCTGTGCATGTGTGCAACTTTTCACCCCCATAGTTAGAGAAATGTTTCCCTTCAATCGCTCTCCATGCACTTCAGTGAGCTGCTGCCGTGTGTGAGACGCAGAGACATTAGAGGCAGACAGTGCGGTTGCAACAGTGTCGCTTTAAAAGAAATAGACAGGACTCATCTCCACCTTAATAACAGCTCCTCTCCACACACACACTTTGATGCCAGGGGCTTTACGAGTCCTGTTTAATGCACACTGTCCTGCTCGCTGCTTCTCCCTGTCTCTCCCTTTTGAGTTTTCTGTCTCTATCTCCTTCTTCCTCCTTCCCTCCCTCCTTCTGTCTCTCTCTCTCTGTCTCCTCACTCCTCCTCCTCCTCCTCCTCCTCTCCCTGCTGTATTTGCAGGCAGCTTTAGTGCCAGACACCCTGAGGCAGCGGTAGCGCCAGAGAGTCTTCCCACCTCTGTTTTTGTGGTGCGAGATGACATGTCGAAGCTTTGAAGGGCAGGGGAAGGGAGGGAAAGGGGGAGGGAACGGGAAGGGAGGGAGGGAGCACATCACTCGGCGCGGAGGAAAAGCAAGGGACCCAGAGAGAATGTCATGTGGCCTGCAGTCCGCCCAGATATTCTCTTTCTCTCTTTCTTTCTCGGGCTGTCTATGTGGGCAGGGAGGAATGGCGACAGGAAGCAACCCCCCCCCTCCCCTCCCATCCTCCTCCTCCTTCCTCCCTTCATCCTCTTCTACCCTCCTTCAGCTCTTCACTCACTCAGTCACTCACTACGCATGTCTCTCCCCCCCCCCTCCCCCACTCCACCACTTTTTTTTCACTTCCCCATCCCACCTTCCTACCCCTCTGCTCAGACTTCTTCTCTCCCCTCTCTGGGCTCAGTTTCTGTCATGTGAGCTTTTCTAAACTACTTCATTTTTTATGCCTCTGTCACTCTCAGGCGTGCCCGTGCATCACAACTCACCTGGTGTTGAGGTGTGCAGAGGTGTGCTGAGGTGTACACTGTGAGTGAGTAACTGACAAAACATGCATGATTTCAGATCCTCGGGCAGAACTCATCCTCTCATCGCAGAGTGAAAGCAGCAGTACTTTTCCAAAAATGTGTAATATAGGCCTTTGTAATATCACATGCCACCTAAATAACTAATAATGTCTCTAGAAATAGAACTAGCCTAATAAAATACGATGAAACGCTCTGGAGAAATGCTGGCAAACGTGTGGATTCAACTCGCATGACGTGGACTTGAGTCGGACTTGAACACCAATGACTTGTGACTTCACTTGTTAGCTTCCCCACAAACCCAGAGATTAAAAGGGAGGCTATGTTATGTCAATGTTAATCAACTAACCTTAACGCTGTTCATTCCTAACAAGTCGCGATTCATTGATCCAAGTCGCTTCAAGTAGTTGACAACCAATCCTGACAGCATCCAAGAGAGCCATGAAGGAATAACGTTAAAGTTGGGTAAAATCGGGGTCAGAATCGGAGAGCATTGTTGTTTCGGACTCGGGCATTGACTTCAGACTTGCAAAACAACGACTTGGACTTTCCCAGGGTTCAAATTGTAGCAGCCACTCAATAGATTACCAATGTTTTTTTTATCCACTTGCATATTTGATCAGCTTTCGACAGGTGAATTGTGCTAACGTTGTACCGTGGTCCTACCTCTGTTTGCTGGCCTTGTGTACTAATTAGTGTATCAGAGCAGAGGGATTAGCACTAAGGCAGACAGGATGGGGCCCACACAGAACTGATCAAACATCCTCTCAGATATGCTCTGTTGAATGCACGGCACATAGTCTGTTCTTGGCTCACGGAGAAAACGCTGGGATTTCTCCCAGTCAAGCAAATGAAATGATGAAAGGAGAATAGACGTCTCCACCGAGACCATTGGCTTTGATATGGGCCTCTGATGGTACTTCAACCGTACCTGCTTGTTCTCATGTGGCTGCCTTCTCACCTGTGTACTTTCAAAGCAATCGCACATAAGTCACAATTTCAAACAGTGAAAGGGACTTTTCAGGAGGGTATTTCTTCAATGAAAACAAAAGAGATCGTTGCCCCTTTTTCAGGCTTAGGTGAGCTCAATGTGTGTCCGTGCGCATGCGTGTGTGTGTGTTTGTGTTTGTGTCACTGTATGACATACTATTTGTGTCTGCAAGAGTGTTTGTGTGGATTGTATCACTGCAGGCCAGTTTGATATTTCAAGTCATTACCAGCGTCAGAAAGGAAAGAGATTACAGGGTACTGCAGCAATAACACACACTATTAGGAAGACAAGGTGTTATTATGCCTCTGGTGTCAGGTGAGATGTCAGAGCAACTAGTCTGTGTCATGCTTACAAACGCTGAATCAGCAGCCTTCCACAGTAGCGAGTGAGTAATACAAACACTTTAACCAAGAGGCAACATTATAAATCTTTTCCGTGATTCTCTGCTTTGTATTTTTTACAACCTAAAGTTTTGCTGAACAAGTTCTGGAGCTCAATATTCTGCACAGAAATACAGGGAGTGTGATAGAACATGACATTTTCAAACATCTGGATGTGTAACTTGTCATCTCATTGCAACATATAATCCCAGTATTGTTTGTTACGCTGCAGTTTTTTCTTTCGCTTTCAGATTTGAATTTTTCTCTGAGAACTCTTCCTTCTTACAGTAAGTGTGTTAAAAGCATTAAGAAAACGCTCACGGCCGCAAATGTGGATGAGCACATAAATTTCGCCTGCCTCTTTTTCCCCGCTCCGTCTTTCTTGTTGCGTCTAAATTTTCCATGCCTGGCCTCCCTACTGCTGAGAGTGCTGTTCCTTGAAGCCGCAGTGTATTTTGAAGCGAGGTCGGGAGACAGCCAGAGCCTCCAAAACCGGGCACAAGACTCCCAGTGTTCCACTGTTCGGCTTGCTCTTGGCACCGGCTCCTGACCAGAGAGGTCTAGCTAGCCACAGCCACTGTGTGTGTGTATGTGTGTGCTTGTGTGTGAACATATATAGCCCTCCCCCCTCCTAACTTCTAAGCCTATATAGAAATAGCTTTGGTTGACTCATTTATGGGCTCTCCCACATAGAAACAGTACCTAGGTGTGAGTCAGAGAGGCTTCAAGCTCAGTTTCTCTTTTCAGCTTTTTGTTATAAACCCCAATTCTTATTATTCTCATGGACACGCAGACTCCCCGGTAGTAAAGCCTACATGAAACTGAAGTGGACGAGGGCCCAGATGTGCTGGAGTTTCAAAAATATGAACTCACAAGCAATTCAGGGGAGCTCCTCCAAATTGGTTCCATACCTTGGCTGACAGCTGTGAGGTCATCCTCAATAGAAAGATGGTGATTCTGACAACGCTCAAATTTCATACTTTCCCCTGCCGCTGTCATTACAGACCATCATACAAAATGTCAAGTCTTGGGAGGAGGTTTAGTCTGTCTTCAAGCATAAACTGTTCTGGAAGACCTACAGCATATTGTTTAGTGAAAAAAAAGGTGTTGGAGGAAGGGGTTGGACCACACATCAAAACCTCACACTCGATTAACACATATGGATCTGACATTAATCCTGAAGGTTCCTTTAAGTATGTCAACGGAAAGCCATCCATCTGTCTTCGTCCTCAGACGGAATATCCACCCGGGGTCTGGAAGTCTAGGACGCAACACGCAAAACCACAGCGAATATAAATAAATGGCTGTATTTCTCTCCCTGCTTTTGTCTGGTCAGGACACTCCGTGCAGAGCCTGCCAAGTTGAGCATCTACATTTGGGTTTGGCTGTTCCTCTCTCCCGACAGCTCAGCCCGGGCCAAACCACAGGAAAAGGAAGCGAAAGGTCCTCTCTGAAGGGCCCATAAAATATTGCCTCGGGTAAAAATGGCCGACATGAATGGCAACAGTCAGTCTCCCCACTACAAACAAAAGGCCTTTGAAGGAGAAACATGGGGTAGTCGCTGGTGTTTTTGCTACCTTTGCTGCCCAAACCCTCGTGTTTTACTGTTTCTCGTACTTCTTTGAGTTTCTAGTAAGTGCTTTGTGTTTTCTGGCAGAGATATAGTGCATGATATGGTGTAATAACCTCTGAGAACGGCACTTTAACTGTTTATTGGCACTACCGCAGCATAGTTATGGCTTCAATTACCCGCTAAGACCATCTGATATAAAGGTTGAAAGTGCTATCACTGCATATACAGCATATTTCTAAATTATGCACCTCTTTGGTAATGCACATGACACACTGCTAAGTCTGTAAATATGTTTGTATAAGTTTCTCAACCAAAAAGTTTAGTTACCTACTATTTTACAGTTTTATTTGATATGTTAAGCGGGGTTGGAACTTCCCTGGTTTAAATCCACAAAGCAGCTGGAAAATCACTTCATGCTGCTGAAGTGCTTTTGCGCAACACATCCACAACCCTAGCTCCTCCAGTGGAGCTGCTCAGTTGCTTCATTAGTTAGTATGTGGGCTGAAAAAACATGTATGCTGAGCTGAGTCTTGTAGAAGAAGAAAACAGTGGGCTGAATGTCGACCTTCAAAAATGACATGTTCATTAGTTTTAATACACTGTTTATGTTAGCTTAGCATAAAAACTGCTAGCCCTGCTCTGTCCAAAGGTAACAACATCTGCTAGCACATCTTAAGCTTACCTACTAAATCATTATATATTCTTTGTTTGATCTTTACAAAAACCTGAGTGAGACGCTGTGTAAAATCAACATGCTAAACCGTTGAAGGATATTGTGCCAAAATATTTCTTGGCTGCAAAATAATAACCTGGTACTACTAGATTCCAGGAAGTTACTGCAATGTTTTTTGGACGGCTTAACCAAACTGAATGTAACGTTTTAATTGGAGAGCTTTGAGTGCCGTTAGGCCGTGTTTCCTTCGGACAAGGCCATGCTAGCTGTTTAGCCTTCCCCTGTTAGCTAAGCTGTAGCATCATATTTAGAGTAGTAATCTTTTCCTCTAACTCTCAGCCAGTCTTCAGTTTTTAAGTGTCAGTAATTCGAACCCTTAAATCAGTTCCTTAACTGCAAATGGCTGAGTTACAAGTTAACCAGCGTACAGTATACCTGCAGCGTAAACGCCTCGCCGTGAAATTGAAGTGATGTGTGGCGGCGGCGGTAAAGACGACTTCCATTTCAATGTTTTTCCATCTCTCTTCTGTGGAGCTTTACTCTCCCGACAAACGCACATATATAATACAAACCAATGTCACAAATACTCAAAGTCAAACAGAAAAGCAAACGAGTCGCCTCCTACACACACATACAAACCAAACACACAAACATGCACCGCACACATCCTCCCATCTTCCCACCCACTGTCTCTCTCCCTGACAGTTTGTGTGATCTGCATTTATCTCCTTGTAAGCATAAGAATAAAATACGTGTGCGTTTCAGTGCACACGCACATTCCTACACCCTCACGTGTACATATGTAGAGGTGCATGACTGCGTGGCTAAAAGCACTGGTGTATGCGGTATATGCACGCATGAGGTGTGTGTGTGTGTGTGTGTGTGTGTGTGTGTGAGGGCTGGCTGTGCCAACGTGATGTGTGTGGAGGGCCATCTGGTCACCCCTGCCATGCCACGGTCCCTGTGAAGTGCTGTCAGCGTGACCGTTGTGGTCTTCCGTGGCGACTGGAGGCTTGCTGCACAGCACTTCCAGCCCAGGCAGCCGACCTCAGAAAAGGAAATTTGGGTCGCTCAAATGGAGGGGTTGCTCCCGAGCTATTTACAGAGCCCTCTACCAGTCCAGCGCCACCCACGATATTCCATATGAGAACCAGTGTGTGTGTGGTGCCTGTGGTGAGGTGTGTGTGAGTGTTGGGGGTTGAGGGGTTGGGGGTGGCGGGGTAGGTGCGCGTCTGTATGTAAGTGCAAGTGCCTTCATGAGGAAATGCAGCTTTGTATATGTCTGCAGGCATCATTCGGTGTGTGCTGGCATACAAGTGCATGTGTATTTAAGACCTTTAATAAAACCCATTATCAGTTATTATCCACTTTGATTATGACCGGTGGCAAAGGATATAATTAGCTAAAGGAAGTGATACACCTTTCTCTGCATCACTTGTCACATATTGTAAAGGAAATACTTCTCATTCATATTCCTACCACACAACAAGAACACATCACCACCAATACATATTCCATCAATCACTGTCAGGGTTATGGATACTGAATATAAAGAGTGCAAACCGGAGCCGAGATCCTTTCTAACCTTGCCTGCATAAACATCTGAGGCGTCATGGTTGCCCACGGTGGAAATACGATGAGGATACGGAGAAGAGCGGAGCCTCAGATTAATGAGAAACCTGCCTGTAGGAAACTTTGGTTCAAGTGAGATCATGGGCATTTCTCTTTTCATGCCCATCGATTGGGTTTAGTGGTTTTCTGGTTGAGCCCTGCAGACGTGTGGAATAATGCTGAAGCAGGGCTGCGGATCCATTGGCCAACACGCAGAGGATCTGTTTTATATTCTCAGTATTTTAGTGATGAACCACATCACGCCTACTGAATACAAACATTACCTCATGTATAAAGAATTCAATTGACGTTATTACAAAAAGCCAACCGGATGAAAGTGCTATCGTCGTGTCAGTACATTGAGAATACTGTAGGTATATCTATCAGCACCGGCTCTGCTTGTTTGATTTCCATTCGCACGTGTCGGTTATTGTAGAGCAGAGCAAGCTCAACGCAATTCATCAATTGAGCAGATGAACGTGTTTATAGCCGAGGCTGTGGGAGGGTACGTTTCATGTACAGGAGCACAGATGAGTACCTCGCCTACGCGCTCTTGATGTATCTAAGAGAGGTAAGCAAGTAAACAATCTCTTAAACGCCTACAGGCTGAGGACGGCCCACCGCCACCCACGGGGAGACCTCCTGCATTTCTCAAAGTCTCCCTATGTTGTGAATATTAGGTTAAGGTTATTTTAGGCCGACCCGCTCCAGAGGCAAATTACAGTGCAAGAAAGGGGGTGAAAAACCAAGTGGTCTGTCCACCATGTAATTTTCCTGTTTCTCTTTCAAAGCATGAGGTATTCCTCGAGGAAGCCCTGTTAAATTTACAAGCCATGACCCCACATCAGCGGGTAGAAGGCTCCTCTGACAGGGAAGAAGAAGTATTGGATGGAGCTTTATGACTTTATTTCCAGCACTTGATGAAGCTCTCTCATTGCTTTTCACAATCTGTTTGTGAAGAGCACATAATCAGAAGTTGTTTGAGTTTGGCTCGTGATTCAAAAGAAGCTAACGTGATAAATCTTTCACCTTGGAGCGCTGCTGTCACTGTTAAGCTCTTATGCACATGCACACCAAACTAGGTTGGCATAAAGATTTTTGAATAAGACCCTCTGGCTGATCTAAAGAAACCTCACCCTGAATAATGGTATTTCCTGCCTGAACAAGAGAGCAGCCTTCAGAAGAATGAAGATGATCGCTGCTTTACTCCTCAAGTGTACCTCCAGTCGTCTCAGCCATAATTATGCCAGTCTGGGAGAATTACAGGTACCCTGGCATTACTTCTAATACACACTAAGATACACACACACACACACACACACACACACACACACTTACTTCTTCTTTATCAAAAGGTATTATACTCTTTTTTTCTCATGCTTCAAATTCGTAAACTCTTCAGAAAAAACATTTAGCTTCGGGACTTTGATCTTCGCCAAGAGTGCCTTACTGGCTATAATTACGCGTTAAACATCCCATGCTAAATTGCAACCAGGGAATTCATGACACTTGAAAGCGAATGATTGAGAGTGGTGACACATAACGCTGTTAATACACACATGTATGCACCATCGATACCACCTCCTCCAGAGTCTTCGAGAGCATCCTCATCTTCGAGCTGCGATACAAGGTTGTATATTCTTTCTTTTGAGTTTCCAAGGGGCCCCTGCAGTGGTGTGCGGAGGGGGAGGGGATGTGCGCTGCAGTGCGGCTTGCTGGTTAATTATGGGTCGCGAGCTGCAGCTTGGCTGGCCTGGGCGGGTGTTGGAGCCAGTGGGTCTGGCACAGGGAGGTCTGGCCACAGACCCCGGCGGTGACGGCATGAAGTCTGGGACGAGTCAGAACACCAGCCCGGGGTTTGGAGCATTCCTTGCATTCCCTCCTCCCATGGCTTTCTGCCCGTGTGTGCGTGTATGTGTGTGAGGCAGAGAGCAAGGGAAGGAAATGCGTGAAAGATGCAATGTAAGTGCATGTTCATAAAGACATGTACACAACATGTTTTACATCCGGGCTGTATGGATAGTGCATCCGAGCTAAGAAACAAGGCAGCATCAACCATGTAAGATGCAAGAACCGTGCATGATATCTGAGCTGAGGGTGAGAAGGACAGCTAAGTCCTTGATGATATTGCTGTCATTGAATTGACACATTTCTTTGGCACACTTACATAAGCTCTTGAATGATTTCTGACATGCAGAACCAGAACCTGTCTAATGTCTTTGCGACTAGTGCGACTGCTAAAGCAGAGTGGCTCTCAGTTTCATATGTTTCCCCAGCTACGAAACAACTCTGTTCTGAAGGCAGAAGCCACAAACGTTGTGTAAAATATTTGATTTATTACCATTATATAGTATAAAAAAGAGTAAGAAACCTCCTGAACGAGCTGAGAAGCACCCTTTCATCTTGAAACTCCTTCATATAGTTTCTCAATCACCATGCTTTCTCCTCCTTTAATGTGACGGATTGGCAGCAGGACAACACATGCTGGGTACAAGAGACAGCAGGAAAGTTCACATATTAAATAGTTAGCATAAGATGAAACAATCCTTTGCAACAACATGAGACAACCTAGCTGCAACACTTCTGTAATTTCTAACGATTTTCTAATCATTTTATTGAAAGTTTCCTGAAAAAATATTCAAGTTTGTACGAGTTAAAGATGTTATTATCCATATATGTCAAATTGTAAGCTAAGCTATAGCAATGTCAGCATGTTGAGCTGCAGATTGATTATATATACAGCATATAGATTTATATACGTATTATAATTACCATAAACCACCACGTGGTTCTTTCCATTGTTAACGTATAGCTGCAGGTAATGTGTGTGACATTCATATGAGTCCTGGTTCCAGTTAATAGTTGTTGCATCATTCTCAGTGGAAGTTAAGCGACGAGGTTTAGCTTTGCCTGGTCGGAGTCGACTCTCAGCAGTTGACTAAAGCATTTTAAAGCGTGTGTGTGTGTTTAGAGGAGACCTGCTGTAGACACAGACAGGTGAGTAGGCTGCAAAGACGACGAGGAAGTCTCCGCACACTGAAGACCCAGATCAAAGCATGCTGCCCGTCAACAGGCTGCAGTGTGTACATAGCTCAGGCACTTCTTTTCAGATCTCTGTATCTCTCTCTATACCGCTACGTCAAAGGATTTTTTTGTTTTTGCCTCTTAAGCTCACCTGTGTGTTGTAATAAAGGTGTCAAATGTGCTACAGTGTCAGTGTCAACATATGGACATGTAGTAACCGTTCAGTGGCGGAAGTTTCACAACTGTAAAACAGAGGGCCTTATTTTTAGCTCCCTTGATGTTCAGCTGGGCTTTAAAGGAAGGAACCTCCTCAAATTTGTCTTCATATATTATCGTAAAATCTCTGCAGCTTCACCCAAAGGTAAAGAGTTAGTTTGCTCAGAAATAGCTGCAAAGTGGGGGAGAGGGCCACCAAAAAAAGCCCTATTTCTTGCTCCCCACACAACCTTTATTTTGACAAGGCTGGGAGAATAGGGTATTTATATATGGGGCTGTGTGCTGTGGTTTCTCCACAATTACAGAGTGGCAGTGCTTAGACTGGGAGGCGTGCTGGAGGTTTATGGAGGGGGACATGAGGGGACCAGCCCTCCTGTGCCTCTTACAATCTGACGTATCGACTCGAATGCCACACATTCATACACAAACATGACTTATACCTTAATGTTTGTACAGTCGAGCACATAAGACAAACAAACAAACTGCACGGTCATCAGGAAAAAGGTGAAAATGCACTTCATGCATATAAAAAGTATGAACAGAATCTTTCCAGGCTGAGCCAAACCTCCGCAGCCCCAAGCCTTTACATTGCAATGAGGCTCAATTTCAGTGTTTAGAAGGTGGTCAGTAATGTTTTGAGTGGTTCTGGCGTGGGCCGGAGCCTCTCTTTGTAGATCTGCTGTATTATGGTTGCGATATAAACAAGGATTTTCTACCAAAACGTCTTGCGCAACCGCTGCGAGCCACGTAGAGGAGGACAGTGGGAGTTTGTGTTTGTTTCGTGGATGCTGTGTGTTGAATCTGGCGTCGGCCTCTGCAGGGGTGAGCAGGGCGGGAGGGGAGGGGTGGGGTGGGGAGCAGGGTTTGTGGTTCCTGCCGGGGAGCCTGGAAGTCAGTCAGGGCGGTGGCTGAACCACCTTCCCTCCACAAGCCGACATCCACCCCACTCCCCAAGCGCACATGTGAACGCACATTTCCACAGAAGCACATGTAAGCAAATATAAGCACATATCAAATTCACTTCATCTCCTCTTCTCTCAAGCTTACTGGTACGGTAGACGCTGGACGATGGCGTGCCATGCATGCAACAGGAAATACAAGACTTCCTTGTTTGCAAGAAGAAGAGCATGTGATTCAGCGGCTACACATGCCAGAGAGACTGCTGCCACTCCAGGGCAGATTTAATTAAACATTTCTACTATACAAACAAATGATCTTGATGAGGAAATAAACTTTTCTTTAAAACATTTCCTTCACCACTGAACTTTATATTGCTTCAGACTTGCTCATGCCTGTCTGTATGTCAAGCTTTGAAATGCAATACATCTCCGGGGGTGTGTGAGTGTGTGCAATACTTATAGCATTCCCACATTCATCTCAACAACAGGCGGTGAGCTTGTTGTGTCTCTGCGCTACAGTGACGGATACCTGCAAATGGAAAACAAACAAGCAGAGCCGGCGCTGATGGATAGACCTACAGTATTCTCAATGTATCCTAGTTTGGCACAGCCGGCGCTAGATGTGTCGGCTACACGACGATAGCGCTTTCATCCTGTTGGCTTTGGGGTTTTTTTTTTCAATAAGTCCAACTTGATCATTTGAATCTCCTTGTTCTTGTTTCCAGGCTTCCTCTTGTTTCCTTCTTACGCCTGGATTTAGTCACCATGGCGGCAAAACAAATGCTTGCATCAAATGTAGCATATCAACCACAAAACCTGCATTTTCCACCCACATTAAAGGATATCATGGTTTGCGAGTGGAGACAACGGTGCATTAAAGGTGCATCGAAGGCATTGTGGTAGTCTTAGGGTGCATTGTTATGTACACAGTGTGGTTTCAAAGCATAACGGAGAATAAATGGGAGAATTTGGTGATGTCACGGGGACGGTGAAATGTTAAGATGCCGCCGGCTGAGCCTGTGAATGACTAACTGTAATATGAGCCGACTGTAACCATAGCCACACGTCGTCTAAATGTTTTCAAGGAGTGTGATTGCTGGATCGGTTTTCTCCCTGGCAAGAGTGTGACATCTTTTCAGTGTTATTGTCATTACTAATAAATGATTTACAATACAATACGGATGAACAATACTCACAGCATTCCAACATTCATTTTAAATATAACATTATTATGATCACACATACCATTCAATGACTAGTCCTGCATGAAAAGGGGAAATGAATGTTGAATGATGCCTTTCAGAGTGTTACATTGTTATTATATTATATAATACGACTACTGGTGCAGTAATATGTTCAGTAAGCAGCATTTTAATGTTAAAGTTGGGGTCATTTAATGCTGCGGGGTAGGGCTGGGTATTAGCAAGAATCTGGCGACATGATACGTAATATGTGTGAAATCTGAGAGAAAAACTGATTATTGACAATGCTTCGTGTTTAATCATAATCTGCTAAGTAAGCAACAGCAGATACAGTAAATGCATCGTAGTTTGTATCTAAAATACGTAATAAAAGTACCTCATAATTGTGCTTCAGTGCAGTATCTGAGTAAATGGTTTTAGCACATTTTTACGGCTAACAACGATGATATTTCACAAGTCGTATCGATTTCTTCATCAGAAAGCAACAACCTCACAGGTTTGTCACCGGACACGTACACAGAGCAGTTTTATTTTCTCTGGTTCTTCCTCTTCTCTCGGCACTCAGTGGCAGATCAAATAGGAGCTTCTCCCGTCACCTGTCAGAGGAATGTGCCAGCACTCCCATCCATCAGCAGCTCCGCTGGAACAGACATAACTGTGGCTCGCTGTAGGCCCCAAAAAGCCCCCAGGTCAGCCGCACCTTACCCGGTGGATCGGCTGGGGATGTGCGTCTTCGCGTGCGCGCGCGTGTGTGTTTGGAGTGCAGATCAACACGCAGGTTTTGCACTCACGCATGTTTACGAGGCATCTACGCAGCCAGCGGTTCCGTCACTTGACCCAACATGTCCTGCCCTGCTCAGCAGCCTATGTGATGTCTGCGGTTTAGACAGGGCGTTCCAGCGTGTTCACCACCAACCTGGGAGAAAGAGGGGGATTTGGCATGTGTCAACAGGCATACCTGTAACCTGGGAGATGTGCCCTGCAGGCACCTAGTGATTTTCTCATGATTGTGATGGCCAGACGAAGACGACAGGGCTTGCAAAAGTAGACTCCTCAGCAGGACTGAGGTGGCTTAGCGTGGCGTCAGACACACACACCACTGCATTCCATTGGGATGCTCTTTATGCAAAGGGAGGGGTGTTACACTAAGTGTGTGTGTGTGTGCTTATAGGCCTGTTTGTGTGAGTCTAACACAATTACTGTTTGTGTTTGTGGCCACTGAGGGCCAGTGTCACAGTAGCGTTCAGGGAACAGAACACAGGTCCAACCCTGAGAACCTGAGGAACCTGAGTAGACGTTAGGGGACTAACGGAGTCTAAGGGCTTAGTCCGGGCCCGACACAAACACTTACCTACTGTGTCTGCTGTCTCCGTCACTGTGTACTGGAAAACAAGGGCTTTGGTGGAGACACTGGATCTGAGGGGTACCCCTGGGCTGCTACCCAGGCCGGAGCTTTTCGTTTCATATCTCGTGTTTGTTTTCGGTTTTGGTCATGTTGAAACGACACTGCATCACAATATTCCTCTTGTGTTTCCCTCTCCCGTGTCATCTTCCAGTCTTCTCTCTGAAGTAGTTCCCAACCCCAAGCAGCAACACTGGTGGCCTTAAATGTGAGGAGAAGGTGTGTGAGGGGGGGGGGGCATTCATCTCTTTCTGCCCATTTGGAAACAAAAGAAGGGCCTTGTGATAAAATAAAATCCTCGCGTGTGAGTGTACAGGGGGGGTTCTTTGAGTGACGGCTGGCACTGCATGACAAACAAAAGTAAGCGACTGCCATCAGCTGTCACGCGGAACAAGATGAAACACTTACTCAAGACGGATGAAGAGAGTAACTCTCACTGCTGCTCTTCTAGTGCCGCCACTCCTCAAGACCGTCCGTTTGATCTCAGTTGTCACTGATGCTTCGTCAGCTTCGGCGACATCAGAGACGTGCACATGTTCTTTGCATATCGTGTGTGAGCATGTGTACATATTTGAGTGTGTAAGTGTACACACTTGATGTACATTTAGGTTTATTTTTTAAAACGTTTGTTTCTACGGAAGAACGTAGATATTGCTACTGATGGAGAATAATCTGATGCACCAAATTAAAGTTGTTTTACAGTGTTATTTTGTGTACAATTAATATTTATTTATTTTTATAATTAAATCGTATAATTTGTAAAAAATGTTTTTTTGTATTGCAGGACAAAAATAGAGTTCATTTAATTTATTTGAGAAGTTTAGCATGAATAAATGTATCCTTTTGTCTTCAGTTGATATAACTTTATTAAATATAAATACCTAACTACTCGAATCATCAGATACCAAAAGATCCACTTCTATCTGCTCAGTTAGCATTATGCTAACAGCCTCACAAATCCACGTTATGATAGCGTTCATTATGTTTATGGCTCACTTTCTCTCTCATTCATTGACATTAGCATTTGCAGTCCTTGCATATTGACTCAGGCAGAAGCCTAACTAAGGCAGGCTGATATAATCATTAAGATAAGCTGTCTGTAGACCCTGAGGTGAGTCTTCATGGTCGAGTTGTGTAATAGTAATAGCAGGGTTCCTCCACGACCAGGCATAGTGAAGCAGGGGAATCTCTAATTGCCCCAATTATCAAGGGAAACCTGCATTCCAGCAGGTGGTAGAGTGAGCAGCCGTTCTGTGAGTGTTATGACAGTAAACAGCCTATTAGCAGCTCATTACATTACACTACAAATAAGTGGAGCTCAATTTCACCTTGACCTTTTGCTTTATTTATATCGCGCGTATTAAAACACACAAATCTGATGTATTGGGGCAGAAATGAGAGGATCGGAGTGATCGAGGAGTTCCAATGAGGAGCAAAGGGATCGGATATGTAACGCAGGTCACGCAGCGCCGTGTAATAAACAAGATCTTCCAGTTTGCTCTGGATTTTATGTAAAGTCAACTGTAAGAGGTTTAGAGCGGCTCCACTGAGGCATGAGGGAAATTACAGACAGTGGAATCGTACATTTGTTTATTTTAAATGGGCTACATTTGAGATGGGTTACAACCTTTGGCAAACAAGGATGAAGACTTCCTCCATGTCCAATAAGGAGGCAACGTTTTGGGCGTGGTGATTTGTTTGTTCTTGTTTCAACAACAACACCGTTGCTGCCACACGCAGAGAACAGGGTGTCACGCTGGGTCACAACTAACACAATGTCAAATATTCACATTAGATGAACTCATCATAAGTTTATGGAGCGCCTGAAGCCATGTTGAGCCTATTAGAGTTATGCTATTGTTGTGCTGCCTAGTTATGCAAATTATTTGATATCGTACGCACGTCATGTACACAAACAATCACACTGTACTCGACTCCCAAGTTCAAGAGGTGCCACAGCCTCGGCCTTCTCATGTCACACTGTGAGGTGTACCGTGTGCATTATTGATCAGCTGGCTCCATTGTCACTTTAGGTGGGATTCATGGCTCTGGTGTAAGTGGTAGGAGAACAAAGCACACATTAAGGAAATGGAGACAAAGTGTGTCCGTACTGCACTGACACCTACTTACTCCCGCTGCCCTCTGCCTATCAATTTGATATCATCGCAGTAAAAGAGCAGTACGTGAAGCGACAGAGTTCAAACCTGATATCAGTCCCTGTCACTGTGGCCGGCATTAGTGCAAGACACGCTCTCTTGTGTTCAAGAAGCTACAAAGTAGTGTTAGGCCAGAGGTCTTAGAGGAACTAATGGACGGAGGTGAAGGGGTTTCAGAGTCGTCGTGAATTATTAAACATGATCAGGTTTCCCGTGCTCTTCTTGTATACAAATGCTCGGGGCAGCCGGGAGCAGGACTCTGGTGGTTCCTCTTGCACAGTGGAAAGAAAGCCAACACCTGTAATCCCTACAAGGTGTAGAAGAGCGGAGGATCACACACGTGCAAAGTTCAATGGATTGGTTATCTCATAAGGATGTTTCATAAGCACCCATTTAAGAATGGATTATGTATACTAAGTATATTCATTAAGTGTTTTATCTTGTTAGGATCTCCATAGCTTACAGGGGACACAGATCTGGACATTGACAGTTACAAAGAAGTTAGATATTTAAAGAGAGACTTTGCTCTCTCTTTATTTAGCAACGTTGAGTTGATGCACGTTAATATATACGTTTGCATATTTCATAAGGTCATTCCAACTTAATATCTTTAAAGAATTGGACAGCGATGGAAGTGCGTCATTTCTGCACAATTCTGTGTGAATTAAAGACTTTATAAAGCACTGAGATTATAGAGAAAATAAATAAATAAAGGGGCCTAGCCTACAATATGACAATATGAAGTATGAGAAGTAAACACAAAACATCTTTTAAATACAGTATATGTTGTGTAGCAGCAATACAAACGTATAGAGGAATAGCAAAGTGCAGTAGTGAATAAATATAGGCCTAGCCAAAAATAAGTAAATAACGTCCATCTCCGCATGTTGTGCCCCTTCCGTGTTAGCGAAACGGGCCCAATGAGTTGGCCGGATATTCGACTTCATGACGTTTTGGCAATGTGCATCGTTATTCGCCCTTCCCTTTCACATTGCTCACTGTCCTTTGATCCATTGTCATCAGAGACATAGGCTGAACTTTGATTCTTGATATACTTCAAAGAGTTTTATTAAACAACATGTTGATGTGTTGATGCATCGACATGTTGTTTTATGTTATCAGCAGATTTACTGACGTCCACTTTGAATTATTTAACCACCTTTTATCTCCAGTGTCGATCTGCGGCAGGTGTGATGTTACCTCCCCATCACTAATCACATCTACATTTTGACAGCATGTCTTCTCTTAACCACTAATGAAGCGCCCTACTTTAGAATAATAGAAGATGGCTTTGACCTAAAAGACTGAGGAAGGCGACAGGAAGGCGACAGAAACTCTTGTCTCTAGACTAATTGCCACGCAAACATTTCTATTATTATCTTTTTATTTAGAGTCAAACCCTGAACTTTTAATCAGTGTCATTGTTGCCTCCAACACTCATCCGGAGATGACACATTCTGATGCTGCAAAATGGTACCTTTGATTTGACCTAAATACCAATCGTGGTTTTTACCTTAGAGAAGAAGAAGCCTGTCAAATCATTTCATACATTGGGAGGTGTCCACTGCAGACTTTTCTGACCATGTCAAGCACTTGTCTTTGTCAGCTCATGGTGTGCGGAGGGGAGGGCTTGTTCTGGGGTGCCAGGGTGCGATGGAAAATCCCATCCTGCCCCGTGTATTTCCCTGGCAGTGAGGTCATGTTGTCTCCCTAACCGCAGGCTTGAAGTCCTGTTGACTGATGTTATTTCACCGGCTGCGATCACTGGGTGGCAGTGTTGAGCCAGAAAGATGGAAGAAGGGAAGAGACGAGTAGAGGACTGAGTTCTGTCTCAATGCACATGCAGTACAGTGAGTCTGGACTACCATGTAAAACATAAACAACCAACATGCAGGATGTGAAAGCAAAGCTTTAGAGTGTGTGCGGGTTTGTGCTAATATGGCACCTGTCAGTTTCAGGTGTAAAGGCAGTCGGTACACAGAGTCCCCCACACACCCCAACTTTTTTCTGCCTGAGTGACCCCATTGTTCCCTCGCGGGCGCTGAGAGTGACTGTGAGCATTGTGCGGCGCTGCTGAATGTGAGGGACTTACCTGTCACCAGCTGTAGCCCAAAGGACAAGCCCCTGTCTCTACTTTGTTATAGCAGTGACAGGGTGACAAGGGAAGACTTCCAAGGGAACCTTGTTTCAGCGATCGGATGATGATGATGTGACCTGGTCTGGATTCACAAGTGTCGATGGCGGCTGTCAGCACTTGTTTGATGGGTGGCTGTCCCTCAAAAGGACCAGTGAATTGTTAGAAGTGAAAGACAGAGCAAACCCTTTCTGTTTCATTTATTTGGGATGGACCATCAATTGGTATGTAGTTGAGCAGGGCTGGACATTACTTTGAGTTGTAGTCAGTTACTGAATACAAATTACAAACTGGATGGAGCACTTACTCATAATGTTCATCTTTAATTTGCAAATAAAAAGGAATAAAAACTCCATTATCCATAAATCCTCATTAAAAACAGTCAAATAAATATTAGATACATCCTCATTAGTAAAACTCCAGAGGAGTCATTTACTTTGCTCTTCATGAGTTAATAGGATTGGTTATCATGGAGAAGTTTTGCCATATTTTGAAAGGAAATTTGGGCTGTTTATAGTAATTTCTGTAATCTGATTACGTAATCCGGGTGATATGTAATCCGTATGTTTAGTGTATTGTTTTTAATGCTCAAAAAGTCTGTTCCGTTCGTCCACGTCCCCCTCTGTCTCAAGTCCTGACTCCTTTGCACACTTTTGTAAACCTCTCTGTCTCAGTCGTTCTGGAGTGGAGACATGCCCAGTTCTCCTTAATGGCCCTTTGTTCAACCTGCAGGCTCACGGGTCAGGGGTCAACTGCACCTGAGGCCGATTCCCACAAACAAAAGCTCTGTGTTTATTGGCACCAGGCCACCACTTCCCTGTCTCCTGCGGGGAGGAACACACAGAATCACATAGGACATCATGATAAAGTGGCTACGGCGAGATTATATGAAACAACTCTGTGTCCATGTGTCCATGCATTTGTGTGTTTGTTAATATCCTGACATAAAACATAATGTATTGCTGTGTTTAGGTATTTGAAGTAATTACAGTTTACGGGATGAAGAACCCAAAGTACAAACGGGAGCTTGAGATGTTTCCATATTGGCACATTAAAGCCTGAGCTCACAGGAAGTTTGTTATGTTTTGTATGAAAATAAAACGTCCACTGTTTCATCTGATATATACAAAAAAGTGTGGGAAAGCGAAACCATGTGCAAAACCTCACCATAACCTCAACCGTCCAAACCAAATTCAATTTAACTTCGATCCCACAGATCTAAATCAAAACTAATGAGGTGGGGTCACATGGTCAACACATTTGTGTTAATGGTACACTTTGGAAATATAGGAACACTGAGCACAAACAGGTCTGAGAAATGATCCCAAACAATCTCATTAACATCTGGGACTGTCGAAACGATGTGTAGGCTCACATCGTAATGGCAAGTATCGATACTTCCCACTGCTTCCAACACAAATACCCTGCTCTCCAACCCTGAGCATGGAACTCAAGCAGGAAGGACGGCCATTCAGCGAGTCAAGGACAGCAGATGGGAATCTGTTAAGCTGCCATGCATCCGCCCACGGACGGGAGCATAAGGTGTCCACACTGACCAGCTTGAACCCTGAGAAGGAAGAAAAGGAACTGTTGGGTGCTGCGTGAGGACTGGGTGGTGGTGGTGGTAGTGGGGGAAGGGATCGTTGGCAGAGAGGAGGGGGGTTCTACCTGTCAGGACATGAGTAGAGCAGGTGAACCCCCGTCCCCAAGGCCCTGCTTATACACACACACAAGGGCTAGCCCCCTCCACCTGTCACTCTGTCACTTGGATTGGGAACCAGCAGGGTGCCTCCCTCAAGCCTTCTCTGTTATGCCCCCTCTTTCCGTCCCGTCCCATTAGCTTGGGGCTCCTTGTACTGGGCCTCTTTCTTTTTCTTTTTTTTAACTTCTCTGCATTCATTTTTAAGCTGTATTCAGTTTAGTTGCGTAAATGTTGATATTGTTATTGCTCACATTGTGCATATTGCTCACATTTCCACGAGTAAAGCTCGTCCCGTTGCCACTTTTCATCAGTTGATATTCATTTTCGTTTCTGAAACGGGTAAACTCAATGCTATGGTCATTCGAATGAACGTCAGGCTCGTGAAATTCTTCACATTTGTTGTACAAAGATTCCGTTCAGCCTGCTCAGTATTTACTGCTTTCTGCTTTTGCAGCGAAAACAACAGTGGTTTGAAGCGAACTGCGCAGACAGCGTGAGCAGCAACATCTGCCAGTTTTGAGACAAATAAAAGAAACACAAACAACATTACCAGAAAATAAAAAAGCAAGAAGAAACACCACAGTTCTGCCCACACTCTTTGAGTAACTAGTGATCTCCGGGGAACTGCAGCACAGAAACACCACAACTGCTGAGCACCAGAGATGGGACTAAATGTGGCATTGATTAATTATTGAAGACTTTTCACCACAATAATCGATGCAAAGCCTCGCACCTCTGACAACAAAGCTCTGCATGCGAACAGGATTTCGGTCCACCACTTTGGTCTAGACTACATAACTCGACAACTGTTGGACTGATTGGCTGTGAATTTAGTTGTAAACATTCATGACCCCCGTCATCAGGTCAACAGTTTAGTTTATGACCAAATAATGACATTCCCGACAACCTGAACTCTACATGTTTATGCTAATTAGCAAATGTTAGTACGTGCTAAACTTAACTTATCTTCATCAGCTATCAGTCTGAAGACGGTTTAGACTCTTTAGACCAATATTTCGGGAGTCCTGGTGTAGCTAGCGGATATTCAGGCGAAGATGTATTTTTCCGTCGTCTTCCTTCAAGTTAACACTTAACCCAGAGCTGCTCTGCCAGCTGTAGATGACTGTGGACATACTGTGGATAGGTGTGAGTTTGTAAGACCATACCGTGTGCAGCAGCTAGGAAATAGCTAACATGCTTGGTTGAGTCTCACTAAATAAATACTGGTTAAGATATCAAACAATGTTCGGTCTATATATGACAAGCAGCAAATGAATCATCCTGCACGGTCTGACTCACCTCAACTGCACCGAGTCGCAGACAGCTGCTGAAACCTGTTGTGATGAGTCGAGAGTCTGTTTGCTGCACGCAAAGTCCTCATGGTAAACATCTAGAAGCTTAACTTGCAAATATAGTGTGCAGAATTTGATCAGAGAAATCAAAAAAGGGTACTGTCTTTGCACTTATGTGACGTGGTGGCTCAAAAGCTTTGTGGGAACGTCAGTGTTCACGCATGTTAACATTATGATAATGCGTGTGTAGTGCAGCTACCTGAGGGGCTTGCTGTTTAACATGGCCTTTTAAAAGTTTCTGTGGGATTAAAAAGAGGTTAGATGCACACAACACACTGCTATTTCCCTTAGGGCAGGAGAGGAACCTTTCCAGTCTCTGCTCACACTGCACACCAGTCACGCAATCCCCATCAGAGAAAGGTGCATGCATACACACACACACACACTCATGGGAAAACAACCAGACAAACCTTACACTGAGTCAGAGGAGCAACAGGATGGTAGATTCACAAGTTGTGTAATGCTGTGTTTGTGTTTTGTTTGGTTATATATATATATATATATATATATATATATATATATATATGCATCCTTTGCGGGCCGGATATTATTTTTGTATTTGCAAGCACATCTCTTGTGTTAAGCTCAGAGAACCTGTGAAAACCTTGTGGCAATAATAGGGAAGTTTGTATTTGCATCACATAATTAAACATTGACACAGCTGCTGGAAATGCACTAAGGCAAACCAACTGCAGAGTAACAACAGACCTTCACTACTGGAAATCTACTTTTTTTATTTTAATGGAGTGTGTGTGTGTGTGTGTGTGTGTGTGTGTGTGTGTGTGTGTGTGTGTGTGTGTGTGTGTGTGTGTGTGTGTGTGTGTGTGTGTGATAGTGCTGCATAGTTTTAGTGAGTGTGAGAGAGATGGAAAGTGTGAGCAGGGACTATTCAAGCAGGATGCATGCTTCAGAACAGGCTGCAGGGCATCGCTGAATGACTGATAGGAGAGACCTTTAAAACAAAGCTCCTGAAATACACACATGTACACGGACACACACACACACACACACACACACACACACACACACACACACACACACACACACACACACACACACACACACATTACTCTACACACACAATCCAAAATGAAAAGAAGCAAAATCTCTGCAAATCCTTCGCCTGCCTGTTTCTTCATCGAGTGATGACATTTCTTTTTCAGAGCAGTTCTTGACACACACCACAGCAGGCGACGGGTGCTGTTCAACCTGTCAGGGACTTTACTCTGTGTGTGTGTGTGTGTGTGTGTGTGTGTGTGTATATGTGTGTGTTGAAGACATGGAGTAGGGGTTTGGGTGGAGGTCAGGTACTGTCTTACTTTAAGTCCCAATGTCCTTGGTTGCAGATCTTAAATTCAGTTGCCAGGTGTGGGGTTTAGACCCTCTGAATTCCAGAGCAGTATAAATGCTCTCAGATGCTCGGGGGGGGGTTAAAATGTGCAGGGGTTAGTTGTGCTGCATGGGGTCCTGCAACCCGGGGTGGTGAGTCCCTGTGAGCGAGAGGCAGAGAAACACAGACAACCAGTCTGTACGTGAGAGAACTTCTGGCTCTCTCCTCGTGTGATCAGTGGCCTTGAGGGTTGGAGACTTTTGTAGCACTGGCAGGGATTTTGAATTATAATGGCCACTAAATGTCACCGCCACTCAAACCACATGGTGTGGTAGATGCACATTAGGGCCTCATAAGTCTCGAGCATGGCAGCTTTACTGTAACTCTTCGTGCCCACTGTTCCTGGAAGTCCCACACAATGTGTCCAATGCTATTCCATGTCAGAAGACAATTAGGGGCGGCGCTGCACTTTCATACATTTGTTCACAGTGGTCAGAACATTCATCGCATTCAAAAGCGCCAAAGGGAGCAGGATTCTACTCTTCTCCCTTTTAGAAAATCCAAAATGGCCGCCGGCCCGGGCACTGCAAAGCTGAGCTGCTTAGTTCATATACAGTGTGCAGGAAGTGATTAACAGTAAAAGATCAAAGGCGGTGGACAGGATAAACATTCTTCCCCGGGACCCTTCTCCTCCGGGGTATACAGCACCACTTCCTCTTTTTACAGACTGACTGCTGCCTCCTCTGCCGCAGCACAGCGCACACATTGTCACCACATGAGGCACTGACCCACAATACTCTGTGTGTGTGTGTGTGTGTGTGTGTGACAGACAGACAGAGAGATATAGAGATAGAGAGGGAGAAAGGAGGGAGGCGATGTGTTTATGTGTTGTGGGGGTGCGTGTACGACTCTTGAGAGCTGAGGCAACATGCAAGCTGCACTTTGTGTTTGAAAATTATTATGTTGTTCAGACGCACCGATCACTTGAGAGGCTCAGTTTATGCTAATTTCCCACATGATGCTCTCGCTGGTGCACAGCTGTTGCGCTGAAGGATTCGCCATTGGGAGTTGATTATGTGACCCAGCCAGCTGCAGAGGAGAGTAAAGGCAGGAAGGGAAGGAAACCCTCTCTGATGTCAGCAGCACAGGATAAGTAATGTAAATCTGATCCAAACCTGTTACTATGCAGAGTGCTTTTGTTGCATGTGTGTGTTGAGGAAGTACCAGAGGGGATGTGTGTGTGTGTGTGTGTGTGTGTGTGTGTGTGTGTGTGTGTGTGTGTGTGTGTGTGTGTGTGTGTGTGTGTGTGTGTGTGTATGTGTGTGTGACACATGTGGCAAAGAACACAAACACAACCCCTAAATATTAACCCTTGTACTTCACTAGGAACATTTTTGCCATTTTTATTTCACTGTTGATTTGTTTTTCTTACATTTTTGGAAGTTCAACCTCAGCGCCCATAATAAGTTTATAATAAACGGTCCCCATTGAAACACAAAATGTTTGATCTCACGCCAATTACAGCATAAATCATGCATTCTGTTGAATCAGACTTTCAATCTAGAGTCCTTTCTTCAAAGTTTGTCGTTTACTATTTTCCAGCAGATTGAGCCTTTGTCAAATGTATTTAGTTTACAGAAAATAATTAATCTTTGTGGCATTATGTAAACAAACTGGCATTTAAAGGGTTAAAATTCTGAAAATTATTCAATTTGTGGTAGTTATGATGATATAAAATAATGTTATAATATAATATTTTATGACACATTAGTTTTTTGTCCTCTCAGGACATCAGAGAAAAAAAAAAAAAAAAAAGTTTAACAAGGATTAAACATAATCTCAGATTAAAAACCAGACACTTTATACAAAATTGGCGTACAGGCGTAACTGTGACCTTGACCTGATTTACCTCATTTAAAAAAGACACGGTGCATGCTGTTACTAATACACACTAACACACAACATAATGCGACTGCTCTTCTTATGAATCCAGTTTTAAGCTTTTGATGTTAAATCTGTGTTTACATCCATATCAAGGCATTCCTTGTTGAATCTGGGGCTATCGTTGCCCTCCCGCCAACCTGAGGTGAAACATAACCTCCTGTTGGGCTCACTGGATGGCAGATCACAGGCCCTTGAGATCTAAAAGAGACAATTATCCTCAATTGAAGGCTGACAGGAAGAACAAACGCTTCATAAGTGGTGCAGCGGTCTTTCTTCTCCTGGGGGAGGGGGATTAATCTACCGACAGGGGTCCGTAAGGAATGACCAGGTCAACTCGCAGCCAGGTGAAGGACCCCACAACCCGCTCTCTGAATTACAGGACGACGGCTGAGTGATCATAGGTCTGTGCATGTATATGTGGATTACATGAGGTCCAGCTTGCTCTACAGTGTGGCCCACAACTGGAGACTAAAAATACAGCGTTTGACCTTGTTGTTCCTTTGAAGCTCCCGTCTCAGGGACAATGTCTTTGTGTTGGGTTCGATGATGGCTCCAGCAGCCTTTGCTGTGGTAGGCGCTGAGCGCGGAGTCCAAATGTGGGTTTAAAAATAGCGAGGCCTCAGGATGTGTGGCTTGCTCTTGCTGTTTCTCTTGGCGGATTTAGTTCCGAACATATTGGCCATAACTCACTTCATACGCGAAGCTACATGATACGGTTCCATGTCTTGTTACAGCCTGCCAGTTACTCTCATAGTCAATCACATCTCAGGTCACATCGATGATGGAGCGATATTGACATAAGGAAATGAATTGTTACGCTGCTGTCGCTGATGTAACAAACAAGACATTTTCCTCGACGTCTCTGCCAGAGCTTAGTTTTTTCATTTACATATTGGTTACAAATGAGCCTCATTTGGAGTGATAACCAGAGAAATGCACATGTGGCTTCTAGTGAAAGAGCCACATTTGGCCGCTCTGTCTGCCATTAAAAAACATTTAATCTGATAGAATCATTTGTTTTCGCGTCTGAGGCCGTGCAAGTCCAAGGGCAGCTTCCAGCCTCTAATTGGTCGAGAGATTCATTGACATCACGAGAGGTGAAAGGTCAGTCTGGGACAACCTTGCAGGTTCTTTGGTGCCAAGTTCTGTTTGAGAGTTGCCATGTGTGAAAAGCTTTCCTTGTTGTTCTTGTGCTGATGAACATCTGTGCCGGCCTACGAGCCAGTGCAGAGAAAGAGATGCTGAAGCTGGGGACGAAAACACACTCATGAGCGTGAGGGGAATGAAGCACTTCTGTGCTCGTGTGCATCAAGGGTGTTGCATGCTATTTGAAACATGTTTGACATGATTCAATCTTCCTCTATGGAGAATAACTTAACTGTTTAAAGAAAACGTTGTTGAGCTTTGACTCCTTGATTGGGTTGCACCAACTATACATAACTCTATTACTAAGTTTCTCACCGCAGCTCGAGGCTACACTTGTAGCTACTAGCATAACACTTGTGAAAGTCAAATTGCATTGTAGGTAATGTAGGTTCCATGTTCTGACAAGGAGGAAGAATCTTGTTTAAAACAACATATTTCCGGTTGTGCGACATTGATTTCAACCACCACAGGAAGTTATTTATTGTTTGGCTGTACACTTCTTTCATAATATGCAAAACTATTTTAACAGGAAGTCACAGAGCTGTAATGGAAACATGTCAAACAATGTGTTTAACTTGTTTTTTAAATATAGGTATGAGTGTATAATAATATATACAAGGAGAAATATGTGTTTCAGATAGTAGTATTCATGCAGTTTAGACTGAGAAGGAAACATTACACAAACATGACATTTGTGCTAACGCTAATGTTGCTAGCATAGTGTTTTGTGGTTTGAACCATAGTGTGGTTTAAAAACGAACTATAATCTAAATCATATCGTTATTAAACCACGTTTTGATCAAGTGTAGTTTTTGGCCAGATCAAAGTGAAATGAATGTCATTGATTGAATATTATCTGTGATAAATACCAACAGTCTGATCTGTTTTCTATTAGCTGCGCAAAACACTGCAAGCATTTAGACTCCTCTTGTGATATAAATAGACAGAATTTACTCACATCTAGTTTACCTTACAAAGGCCTACCTCTGTGTCTGACCCCTAACATAAACACAACATGGCTCCTCTCCCCAGTGGCCCAGAGGGGTGCAGGTGGTCCACATGGACACCTCTATATAGGCTCTGACCCGGGTTCAAAGGTCAGACCCCTCAAATGATGCCCTTCCTTGCCGCCCATAATTGCCCTGTTTATTTTTAGTCCACACTGGGCCGTGTTGAGCTATTAAAAGAAAGACGAACATGAGGCCGTCTGCTAATTACTGTTGGGCCAGCAGACCCTCACTTTCCCTGATTGCTACCATGTGCTAGCCCACTCAGAGAGGAGAGTCTCATCTGTCACCTTCACTGTCTCTCAGTGGTTTTGCTGTTTATCTAGCTCTGCGGGATGCCACTCTGCTGCAAGTGTATGTTGTTAGAAGTGCAAAAGTTACGCTTTGTGGATTTTCATTAATAAAAAACGATGTTCTGAACCAGATAATTAGTTTTAATAAAGGCAAGTTTCTATCTGCAGGATGGATGTGTCTGTAATGGAAGTGAATCTTCACGTTCATAAATTCCCTGAAGTCACATTGGAGATGTGCTCGAGATAGTTATCACAGAGCCATCGCTGGCAAGTATCAGTAAATCTGGTTGGAGCATTTAAGGAAGCAGTAAGTAATTGGGTCGATTTGGAGCTGTTTGTGGTCAGAGGGAGGTTGAAATAAAGCAGCAGAGGCCATCTTGGTGAAGTTGTGAAGTTTACAAAGGTCTGATTGCAGTTGGAAGCTGGTTGTGTGGATTAGCAGATGGGCCTGGACAAAGAGAGAACAAGCTTCTGTTGAGTAGTAGAGACTGTTAGAGGCGCTGCAGACATGTGATATGACGATTAGAGATCGGTTCGATTTTATATTAAATAAAACCTCAATTTCTGGATGAGGAACCGGGATTATTTATTTGAGTTTAATTAGATTTTAACTCGAATTACGACCACAGATCCAAAATCTCAATGTTTATGTGTCGATAAAGTTCCTTCCCCTTCCTGCTCTACAACAAACCAGCATTATAACATTTTCCGATTTGCAGCTACTTGTTTCCCGTTACCTTTTCGTCTCTCAATGCCAGTTTATGTTGCCGGTAACACGTGTGTCAGTGGTGAAGCCGGAGCTGTCATGAAGGTGTCTGGATAGTGTCAGACAGCGCAGGCCCACCCGCCTCGCTCTGCCCTGATGGATTGAGTTTCCGCAGCACCTAGATGCACACAAACCTGCAACTTCCTGCAGAAATGAATCATCGAGTTGGGGAGGGGGGGGGATATATATTCGCAGGAGAGCAATGCATTATACTACTTAGACCTGCAGCTGTGATGTGATGTTATGGTTCCTGAGCAAATAAATGACTCTGGAAACGTCAAAGCGAAGCCAAAGACAGACCTGTGCATGGTCAGTATCCCAATCACAAGAAGAAATATTGATTATGACGGGTAATTCATTTGCAGAAAACAAATGTTGTTGAACTTGATAACAATCTGTTGTGTTGGTCCTGAAATCTAAATCCTTGGCTGTGTTGTAGCAGCACATGAGACGCTCAGATTAACACTCTTATGTGTTAATATGTAATATGTGTATATTGTCACACTGTCTTCAAGCTGATACCAATTAGATATAAAAGTACACGAGGACAATGTGATATAAAGAAAGTAAAGAGCAAAGATTTGATAACCTGGTGCCTCTTGATGGTTTTGTGGCAGCATCTGGTAACACTTTGTAATAATGGCCGCTAACCCGGGTTATCAGGTTATCAGCCGCGCGATTACTCTTTTATCGCAGCCTTGGAATCTCAAACTTTCTGCTTTTTGAAAGCCTTAATTGTGGAAAGAACTCTGAGTTTTTCCCTTTTTGGTTTTCTCTGCGGAGGTAACACCCGGCTGGTGCAGAGATGTTAATATCTGGAGTGCGTCAGGAGTTTTTCTCTGCCACTATTGCTGTTGTTTGTCTTCTCCCCCCCCCCCCCTCGGTGTAACACGGGGTGACTTTTTTATGGTTGAGGTAATCCTGAAATGTGCCGCGCACATGTAGATTTCATTTCACCAACATTTTGCTCTGGCATGCGTCACTGCTCTAGACATACATTTGTTAACTTTAACAATCTGTTTTCGGTTTATTTGGTCATGAAATCCTCAGTGATGTTTTGTCAAAGGGAACAAAAGTATTGGCGAAAGCATTTAGCATTAATTTTACGCACTTATAAAAGTATATCTTGGAAATAAGAAGTTAGGAAACAAGAGTGTACAGTCACTCCACTACATTTGTTTAAAGTGACTTTGTGGATTAATGCTTTAATAACTATAATGCAACAGAATAATAAACATTATTCTGAAATGTATATTTTGCATTAAGTAACATTTGTAATGCAGGACTTTTATTTTGTAGCATTGCTACTTTTACTTTAATAAAAAGAAATACAGCGTGCCAGTAACTGAGTTCGTACCTTGCTAAATGCTAATGTCTCCATGCTAGCGTGCTGATTTTTAGCGGGTATAACGCTATTCACCATACACAGAATACAGACTGTAGGGGCTGTGGTTGCGCTCCCTGTGTAACCAGTGGGAGTTCCTGGGCCACTGTTGCCACCCAGACAGCTGCCTTTGGAGCATCAGGCCACCTGATGAGCAGCTCAGCATGATGAACACACCTGATGGCGCTCCCTGTGGCTCTGTTCCTCCTGGGAGCCTTCCAGACGGCTGGAACATCGGTTTCGGGCAACGCTCCAACAACAACACGGAAGTCAACGGAAACCAAGTTTGAAAGCGAAGCTCGTAAAATCACCAATCACGCTTTAATGTCTGCTAACAGTGGGCTGCCACTGAGGAGGAGCCCCCTTTAATGAGGCTGCGCTCAGTTATTCATAATGGAAGGCTCAGTAATAGAAAACTGCTGTGTGTTGCTTTCACATTTTTGAATAATGGCCAAACCAGTGGAGCCTAAAAGAAACAACCTACAAGGTTGTTACAATACGGCATGAAATGCAAAACCTGAGTGTTTCAAACCCAGTGCCTGGTCCTCCATCCTCTCCAACTGGGATCAACAGCTAGTTTAATGGGACACCCCCAGTTCCTCTACCACCTCCTAATCTTCCTGAGAAACCAAGGTGGGACTTTTGGGTGAAAAGGTCACTGTCCCCCTGCATTCCTGGCTTGGCAGGGGGGCGAGGGTTGGGTTGAAATGGAGGGTAAGCAGGGGCATTGTGTGTCCAGGGGAGGGAACTTAGTTGGGTTTGGCCCTTCGGCTTTTGTTGATGTTTTTTGTTGTCATTGTTGGGAAAACTTAATACAGCATTCCTCGTGGCTCTGCAGTGAGTGCGTGCTGGAGAAAGGTAGCAGTAAGGGGGGAAGACGACAAAACAGACAGGTTTCTTTTTAAAATCTTATGGGAAACAATAGAAGGTGACCCCCCCTGAGCCATTTTAAGCCCTCACGGCCTTCAGGGCCTTGAGCAGGCAACTGCATGACAATGACACGAAATAGGCAGAGAAAGCCTCCTGATGGAAGTCACCTGAGGAAAGATTAGAATAAATAACTAAATACAATATTTACCTCAAATAAAACAATAATACAACAGCAAAATGTGAGATTCCACATCAATTATTGCGATTGACAGTTCACTTCATTTGTTTATCTTAAATGCACACTTCCTACATTTCAAAAGGTTCATCCGCTCATCTTAAAGGCTTGGTTTGTCAAAATTCTTTAGCATCAAAACAAAAATGTATTACTTTGCATGAAGTGACTTCAGAGCTAATGGGGTCAGGCTCTGGTCAACTGAAGCTTCACCTACCTCGTCTTTCCATTTCCCTTCACGCAGTCTCCCAGGGCAGATCATCTCAGACAGCTTTCCCGCCTCACTCCTCCTCGGCTGCTCTTAAAACAGATTACAGGTAAATGGGTTGTTCTACCCCGAAGCCTTCTGTCACTGAAATATGGATGTGTTTGAAGTGCTGGCCCCAACACAGCCGACGAAGAGGTTACATGTTTGGGTATGAGCAGGATCAGTCATTCTGCTGCCGCTATCACTACACGTTGGTCATGTCTGCTAGAGCTCGGCTAAATTCCACAGCCCAAGATCACTATCAGGTCATTGCCTGCTCCTCGGCTCCTCTCACTGTCTTTAAAGGCTCTCTGCGCGGTGGATCTACGGTTTTTAGATGCATGGTTTTGGCTGCTTTTGTGGTTATGAATTAGGTAAAGAGAAACGGTGCACTTACTCTGCTGCCCGCCCACCACAAGGCATATTTGTCTACACATGTAGATTCTTTTAAAAGTAGCCCCGTCTGTTATCTGAAGTTTCACGCTGAGACTTTTCTTTCCGCCTCATTCGAACAGGAGAACTGGCAAAGCTCCACCCATCAGATAAACGTTTGAGTTTTTTTTATGGGTCAGGCACATGAGAGGAACATTTTGCTCGGAGCATTTCTACGCAGTTGCCAGGCAGAAGGTTTTTCAAGGCTGGCCCAGGGGGAGCAGATTATGACTAATGAGGTCCAAGTTAACGTGACCAAGAGGAGGCAGCTGGCGAGAAACGAGCCCCGGTTTAAACCTTTATCGTGAGATCTCTCCGCGGGCCAGACTGAGGGACAAACCCACAGGAAGTACATTGTTAACCGACGCCGGTCACGTCTGCCACAAATGAGCTGCATTGACTTATAAGGAGATCTTGGAGAAGATGAGGCCTAACGTCTTATTTAAAAAGATATTTTCAGCACTTGAATCACACCATGTTGTTTCTCTCGGTGTCCTACAACTGTAAGAGGGGATACAGGTGATTGTGACAGATGGTTGTGTGGTTTCATTTACCTGATGAGGTTACACACAGTATGTGCAGAACACCTGTTCACCGGTCCCCCCCCCCAGCCCCCCGCGTCCCCAGTTTTGTTTTGGTGCTCCTGTTTTTACAAGAATGAAGTGATGACTATGATAAATATACATTTTAAAATGTCCTTCTATGCGACGTATAGGACAGATGATTGGTGTCTAGATTATTTTAAGTGTGCGCTCCGGTCCCATGTGAGCAGTTTGGTTTTCCCCCTTCTGTTGCTTTATTCAAAGCTGACAAACAGAAATAAATCAGTAATTGTTTTGTAGTTCTGGGGCCGCGGAATCAACTATTATGCCTCAACAGCAATCACTGTTGATTTAAACACAAGCTCCCGCTTGGCCAGTCATCAGGGCTAATTGAGACCTGGGGAGCTCGATGTTGGTTTTCAAACGTGCTGTGCTGCAGCGTTGAAAGTTTTCTCAGTGAAGAAGATGATATAAATCTACGCATTACTAAGGCTGTGATCGTTCAAGACCTTTTTTCACTTACACGATTAATACAAATCTAAACGTTACCCCGGTTCCCTCCTTGTGGCACGGGGCTTTCACAGAGCCAAGGTGAGCAGCAGGTGTGGGAATAATCTGAGACCCACCCAATTAGCTGGTGGCCTCCTTGTTCACACTCCGCCCTAAGCTGGCATCCATTGTGTCCCGGTGGCTGAAGAGGAGCAGAGGAACAGGACAATTATGACATTATGGCTGGGTGGCTGAGCGGCCGTCCCAGCTGGGGATGAACAGAAGGGAGGAATGAGCGACCAGAGAGCAACAGTTCCCACAGGAAAGCAATCCGTCACATAGAGAGGCGATGTTCTGACTTCATCAGGCGTTGGGAGATTTGATCAAACAGAGATGAGATTTGATTACAAGATTTATTGTAGTATGAAATCAAACTTTACCGCCATGGCCTTTTGACTTCCCAAAGATTAAAACGTACGTTATTTAAAAGGTTTGACACAAATCCAATCATTCCCTGAATCAATCAACGTTATTGATTCCCAGCAAGTCGACACATAGATCCAGATCCACTTTGTTTGAACCAATCCGACTTACATCATGTTACTGAGCCTTAGCTGATTTAATGGCCAAACAATGACTTGTCCCACCTCTGGGAAATAGTAGCTCTATTTAGCTGGTTAACACCATAATGTGACTTTGACAGATTTTAGTTTTAAGTCCTTTTATATTGAAGGAGCGCTGAACACGACATACAGTCATACACCAGTTCTTTCTGCCTTTCATCCGTCACTGTGCTTAAAGATTTATAATGTTTTGTCTCTTTGACATGACTTCCTCGTTGTTATTTATCTCCAAAGACCTGTTTTATTGGGCTTCTTGTTTCCTTCTTGTTGTGTTGATAGAATATTACCAGTATAGTTTTAAGATTTAATGCAAACCGTGCTGTAAAATGTTCTAGATTTTTAATTTCAGATATACCACCTGCTTCTCCACCAGCATTCCTCTTTAGTTCCACTCCATCCAGGTGTTTGCGTCTCTCGCGTCATTGCCTCATCCTCTAAACCCGACCACTTTGACATCAAAGTGGAGGTGTGTTGTTCCCTCTCCACGCTGAGGAGAATGTCATGGGAGAATGACCCTGCGAGTGGCTGGTAAAGCCCCCGGGACGATGTGGAGTCACCTGAGAGGAGCGGTCAGTGCATTCCTGTGTCTCTGCACTGTAAAGTGTGGCCTGATGCCTGGACAGTCACATGTGTGAGAGAGAACTTGTTGTCTGAGCTGGGTGTGTCACGCGAGAGTGACCTTCCACGTCATGAGACCAACGTCGTCGTCTTATTCTCGAGACATTTTGGATATACACGTATTCGTTAGATGAGAAGATTGGGTCAGGGTCATGAATAGTTTCCTAGAAATGACCGTTTTAAACTTGACGTGTCTCGCGGCACACAAACAACGGTCTCTCTGTTTGTTTGACGCATCCATCTACCCCGACCTCTTCTCTACGCAGAATTGGATTAGAAATGTACTTTATTGATGCATGAGAACGTGACTTTTAGTAGACCAGGCTGGATGTACTGCTTACTTCTTCTTTTGTGTATTGAAACTGCTACACAGTGCTGTGTTGCCGCTTCCAGAAACATCCCATCACCACATATTATTATTATTATTATTATTATTATTATTATATAGACTGATCCAACTCTTGGTGATTTGATCAGCAAAAGCTGTAATCAACGATGGAGGTCAGAGGTTTGTTGACATCGAATATACATTTTGTTGACGGATTTACCTTTTAAGATGATGCCATGAAATATTAGCCAAATTGAGCCGTGTACGACAAATCATTAGTTAAACATATATCAGTCTTAATGTTGACCTTCCACATAATGCTGATGTCGGGACAGTCACTCCAAGACCTTTCTTTAAGGGTCAGTGTGTCGGCCCTCTGCTCTGTCCAGTTGCATACCTGAACCGACGCTGTAAGTAATAAAGTCCTTTGATCTGATGTCCCACCCAGAGGCTTCTCCCTCCCAGCAGACAATACTCCAATTCATTACTGGACCTGCCTCTTCAAAGCTCGGCCACTCTTCAGCGGGAAACTCTAAACGTAAGCCCCAGACAGGCTCTTTTTAAACACCCACTCACCCCCTGGGCACTGAGGTGGTGGCTGGATGAGTCCACATAAGTCATGGTAGCCTGCACATATCCCCTCCTCAGCCCCGCAGCACCACACCTATCCCCCTCAGGTGACAGGTGGATTATTGGGCATTGGTATTTGTGCATTCTCCTGCCCGGTTACAAGCACGTCCGTTGACCGTGGGAAAATGTCACTTAAGATCTGCAGAAATTCTCTGCAAATTTCTCAGATTGTTACTGTGAAGTGTTTGTTTCTTCGTGTGACTCTGTAAGACGTCACACGTCAAACCGTGCCCAGGTTTGAGCTGAGGACACATTTATGAAATCTTTTATGAGATTACTAATCAATGTTACTTCACAACATCCCTCGTGCTCTTATCACGTGTAGTCAAAGCATCAGCGATGTGTTTGTTGTCGCAGTGTAATCCCTTGTTGTGATCTCTACTGGCTGGTCGATCACTCAGGAGAACGTTGAACCACTTGACTTACACAGAAGTAGTTTGACTGCTTTAGCATAAAGGATCTGTTGGACCCACAACAACATTCATTTTTCCCATGATTTTAGTTTTCGGTGTTGTTATGGAGATTCAGAATGTGGGTGTTCTTATGAAGCCCTTTAAAGTCTGTAAGGCTTTCACAAATAAACACAGCTTAGCTCGATTTAACAAGTCGTTGTATTCAAAACACAGGAGTAAATACAGTCGGCTTGGTCTCCTAAGAATGACGTTCCCATACAACGAATATTGCAATGTCGGCTTTGTTTCGAGGGAATGGTCTGCGGGAGGATGTTGCGTTGCTTCGATGGATTTTCATCTACGTCCGTAACTTCAATAACGTAACAATCGTACTTGTTTTAAGCCAAACCACGATCTTTTACTAACCCTAACCAAGTCATTAAATACGTGTTTAAAACTGCTCCTGTGATCCTGGAGAAAAGGAACATAATTCTTTGTCGGAGACGGTAGATGCAGTACAGTACCACCCACCTTTATTGAGGTAATCGGCGATATGCTCTTACATAACTCGATATGCTGAAGAGCAAGTCCCCGTCGGGTGATCAGAAGCTGAAAGCCAGCACATCTCAGGATCACGTTTTGCCTCTGGTCTCTGTCTCTTTCTCTCTGACCCTGTGTACCCACTACTATCCAAGTCGGATGTCAGCCCGCTGCCCACAGGGTTCCCGAGTGAGTGTACAGTTTCTGTTTTGACACCCGTTCCTAATTACAAATGTAAATGATTGATCGCCTGCGCTTGGCAGTGGCAGCGGAGATGGAAGTCCTTGTTACATGATGGCTCTGCGATTATGTCCAAGTTCAGGGCGGTTTCTGCTGCCGGGGAACAGTGGAAACAGATACCTGCAATGGCCCGAGAGCCTTGGAGATTAAGTTCTGAGCGGCCGCCATTTGGACCAAAGACTCTGCCTATTAGCGGTCCTTGAGGAACGAGTTGCCCAGGTGTGGCTAGATATCTATGGCTCTTTGTTTGGCATAATCCCACACAACTTAAACCAAGGCTCACTGCCCGCACCTTAAAAGCGACTCTGTGACACCTGAGGGACCTGGCCGCTGAAAGCAGAACTCGGCTACTTTTGTGAAATGTGATTTGGCTAATTGATTTTGGAGTGGCCAGTGCAGAGTGCCTGGGGAAAGAAAAGCACAGGGATGGAAGGGGTACTTCCTTTTATGCATAGCAGTGAAATGAACCTGCTGCTACTAGAGATCTCGCCTTTCAGGTACGAAACGATGCTGAATACACGATACAGACATCAAATTGTTAAGAACATAAACAGTGACCTGAAGCCAGAAACCGTGTAATGCTTTTACAGATGGGGTGAGAACTTTCCTTTCCCTGTTATGCCCGGCAACAGCTGTCTGTCCGTTTGTGCTTTGACTTAGGTATGGAGCCGATCTGTGGGCCAGGAGGGTTTTAACCCCAATCTTCTCTTCCCTCGTCTCGCAGCCTGGCACACATGGGCTGTGCAGCTGCACTTCCCATTGATCTGGGCTGCCTGGATGGTTGGCTGGAGGGAGATAGATTGGAGGGGAAATGGCTTAATTGTCCTCACTCTCACTTCTGGAATGCAAATAGCCGTCCACCACTGGCCTCCACCGTGAGGAGAGCCCCACTTAGAGAAACCAAGGTCCTATTTATGATGTGGGAGTGTGTTATAAAACGCATGGAATCACCTGTTTTCCACCCTTTTGCCTTCGTCTTATCAGAGAGGTTTTTCAATTTTGTCTAATAAAGAAAAGCCTCACCGAGCGCCTATACCATTCGTCAGCCAGAGGTCAAACAGATAGGCAGGTGAAGGGTCATGATTCATGTAGCGAAGGAAGGAGATGAAAGAGTTAAAACGCTGAGGCGTATGTATCCTCTCTGACTTTGATCTTCGCCTCAGGTAGCTCTTTCATAGCCTCCAATCTTGGCCAGGAGCTGATGGGAGGCTGCTCCCTCTGAGGCCGGGCCTGCTCAGACTGAGACCGTCTCCTCGTCCTGACAGAGCGCTGGCATGACGTGTCAGACATCCACGCAAAGAGGCTATACAGCAAATCCTCAAATGTGTTTCTGCTTTTTCCACTCGGCCGGACTTTTATTGATTCCATTTTTTGGATTTATTATCCAAACAAAACTGGCAATGTAGGGCAAGAATGCAGGCAGGGAGGGAGGCAGAGAGGGCGTGTTTTTGGTGAGGTTCAAAGATGATATGAGCAAGTCTCCGAGGCTTTGATGTTTCTTGGCAGGCTTCAGACAGCAACTGACAATCTGATGATCTGGGAGCTCCGGCCTTTTTAAAATCCTGTCCCAGTCTGGCCCCAGTCGTCTAGCCCTCCAGTGACAAACGCTTTAATATGACAAGGTTAAACACCTGAAGCACTGCAGCAAAATGCTCGTGACGAAGCCGGGGTCAGGGGAGCAAACTTAAAACGCCGGGCGGCTTAGTAGTTTACTTTAACTGTTCACTTATTCATGGTTGTTTTACATAACAGGTCGTCCTTTCATTCCTGAACTTAGCCTAATCTTGAGGAATAAAAAGTTGGTGTTAGCAGTAATTAAAGCTGCTACAATCAATATGTATATATTACCAACGGATGTGAAAGGTGTCGCTTGTAGCGAAAAACCTGCAGATAATTATCCCCTGACGATACGGAGCCTCTTTTAAGTCTTTGTGTTGGTTTCCTGGCCAGAAACACTTGTTTAGATTCAGTCTCATGCGTCGTCATTAAACACATACAGGAAGCTGATTTCAGTGTAAAAGCTCCAAGCAGAAACACCCCACTGTGAGCTGCACCAGACAGCAACAGAGAGACACAGCTAGTGACTAGCTAGTGAACATAGTGGAGACCAAAAACACAGTCAGGTGGACACACACACGTCTCTCAAAGAATGCTAATGTTGCTCATTTTAATTTTGATAATGATCCATCGCTCAGAAAACGTTACATTAACGTGCATTTACAGTGTACTTATGTAATTCTCCCATGCTGCATGATGTAAAATAATACATACAATAGACGCATATATTATCCAATCGTTTGCCAAGTTCTTCTCTGGGAGACGCTGTCATCTGATAGGCAGCGTTGTACAGGCTGGGTGCTGCGGGGCCATTGTGTCCTATTGTAGGTCACAATGGAACTTAACACTTGACAGGGCTTGTCAGGGCTGAACTTGATCCCGTCAAGTTGTTCCCATTGAAGAGCTGTAAAGAAAGGGCTCTGACCTCTCGGCTGTGCCAGCTCTATATCAGGCCAAACATTAAGGATATTCGTGTTTATTAGAGAGCTGCTGTAGGTGTGTGTACTTCACTGGGAACTTGTTTTGACACGTAGGTCACATGTTCCTTGAATTCTCTTACATTTTTTGATGTAACGGTGGAAGACAGTGTGCCCACTGTCACTTAACCTGGCAACCCAGTCCAGATGACCCGTCCCAGACGGATGTCCCGTCCTCCGAGGCTTGTCACCCCCATCAACTTCTGGCATTTCAAACTGACGCTTGTCTCACACACTGTTACCCTGCAGACCACAGAAGGGGCTTCACGTTACCCAGAGGGGCAGGTAACTCCAGATGGATAATCCTTGGACCTGGTAAACCGGTCTTTAACAGGACCTACCTGGCAAACCTTGAGCTGTGTGTCATTGTGTGTTGATTGGGTGTGCATGTGTGTTACTCCCCTGGGAAAAATCATTGTCCGGTATGTTTAGTATTTCCACTAACGTACGTCAGCTCATCTGCTCTTAAGAAAGACTATAAAAAGTTCATCCTTAAATAATGTTCTTTCTTGTTAAACTTACAGCCCTTTCTGCTGCCTTTACTGGCATTTTTTTATTGTAGAGATTTACGGCCTGAAAACATAGTCTGCTTTATTTCCTTCACAAATGGCCTGAGTTGATGCCCTTTGAAATCCTGCAGGAATGTATCGTCAGATGCCTCCTCAGATGGCAGCACGTGATGCCACTCCCCCAGCTGTTTTGACCTCAGATGAGCTCATATGCCATCCCAACTACCAGGATCCTCACATGGACACAACTGTCTCTCTCTGGGCCACTCCTCGAGCCGCTGGTGCCACCCTCCTGTCGCCCCAGTGATCCATGCCAGCTTTTGTTTTCCTAACCGCCTCCCCTGGCACCGGGGGCAAAGATTTACAGTGGAAAAATATAGTATATTTTTTTTCCCCCCATGTTGAGCTGGTGAGTCTGGAATGTGTGTTTGGGCAAGATTTTTGCGAGGAGTGTGAAAAAACAACAGAGCTGTAAACACCCAGGGTAGACCGAGACTGGCTTCTTTGTTCCAGATGTGGAGCAGGCATGCACACACTATTAGTGCAGCTCCCAAAGCACCGGGCTGTAACCCAACGCACTGCCACTACCGTCCCACTGCCATGTCTGTCCATCAGCTGGGCTCTGCCTGCATTCATGTGGACAGATCACCGCCTGATTCTGCACTATTTGGAATAATGTGTGTCCGTGTGTGTTTCAGGGTCAGAATTGGTACCAAATGCGCATTTGAGCCACAACCAGACAGCTGAGGAAGGTTAGAAAAGAAGAAGAAAAAAATCAACAATGTATAATTTAGACATATGAGCGCGCTCTCTCTACAAATGAAGCCGTTTAAATCAGATGCCCCGCGTGACACCGAGCTCAGGTTGCAGCAGAATGGCTTATATGCGTATTACGGTTAAAGGATTCCAGACGAGGCCTCGATATTCAACCAATCAATTAAAAGCGTAAGTCTAACAGTCAGCGCGCGATGCTGCTGTCATCCCGCTGTCTGGCAACAATTATGCCAATGATGAAGTCCGAGCTCGAGCCAAAAGACCAGACACACTCCGCCATTTCCCACGCAATAGTTTCCACTGTGGTTTTTAGGGGTTAATTGTTTTTGTTCTTTTTACTTATTGATTTTACAATGTATATTTGTTCTTGTTGTCGGAGAGCCTCGTGCGCTCGGATCTGATCTCTTGTCTTCATTTTAGTTGTGTCAAAATGGTGACAAGTGAATCATTTGTATTTATAATTTGACCGCTTCAATTGGCCAATAAATACTGCGCTTTGAAGGTATTCCAGAGCAATTCCGGTAATCGGTGAGCGTGCATGCAGAAATGTCTTTTTTTGTTTTAGCGTCGAAATAAATAATTAAAACAGAATAAATTAGTAAGGATACATTTACAAAAAATACAATAACTTTTGTTTTTTCTTGCTTGACATTTCCTTATTTGGAGATGTTCTTCTCATAATTTAGGCCTCTATTAATTGTGCAAATTTGTTTTAATGGAATAGTGAGCTTCTGGAAATGAACTAACCCTAACATACAATATGTTTTTATTAATTAAACTGTATATTTTATTTATTATTTATATTTATATTATATTTTATATATGTATTTTTTGAGAAAATAGATGTAAAGGAAAGGAAACAGCACTTGAGTATTAATATTTTAATTGCAGTGTAATTATTAAGTAAAAAAGGCATAATGTACACAATGCATACATTAAATATATCACGGAAATAATTACACACTTTTTGGAAATTGGGAAATCGTAATCTTTAAGTGTTACAACTACTTTACATGTCCTACACCATGTCCTGTGTTTGCCATTTGTGTTGAGTGTAATGTTTGATGTGGACAATGTTTTTATAAATGTGGATTGCTTCAGGCCACAGCTAAAACTAAAACTAAAAGTAAACAAACTCCACCTTATAGCTGCCAGTCCAAGTCAACAGCATGTAATTATAGTGTATCTTTAACACAATAAACCAATCAATCCAATACATTGCAGACACTTCTTCCATGTAAACATAACTCAGAAGTAGAATAGAGATTATATTACATAAATGAGTAAATTACATGATGTTAAAGAACACAATAAACAGGTGTGTGTTGTTCTAATCGGCTGAGCACACTCGATCTGTGTGTGTCAGCAGCAACATTTCTGCACATGTGGAATGAGACGCGGGCTGTGCAGTGCAGATATTGCTGTTTCTGTGTGATGGCGCCTGGAGGAAAGATTAAGTCGTTCACTCTACTCTGCTCCGGCTGCTCCTCTGCTGCCTTCTCTTTCCTGAGGCAAAAACGAACAGTATGTTTGCATTGGCTTTGTTAATGCTAAAGGATTGGGTGTTTCAATGACACATGAGGGAAATGCAAAAGCTTTACAAATCAGAATGGGATATTTTGATAGAAGGGAATAAGGTACAAAAAGGTATAACGAGATACATTAAAAGTCATTCAAACAAATCTGGTTTTCATCTGGTTAGACATGTGCAACACTTTTTGAGGTATTTTCATGTTTTCTCACAGCTTGTCCACACGTTGATGCATTGCTGGTTGGATAATCGTGTGAAAACCACACCTCGGCTTCAGACCCATCGTGATGCGCTGCTCAAATGGGACATGTGGGTCTGTATCCCTCTCCATTATGTGGTGAGCAGGAGTCTGTGATAATAACTCCTGACATCCTGCCGGGGTCGTGGACTGTCGGTCTTGAGTCTGCAGGGCCTCGGCTCGGGCCCCATGCAACAGACGGTTACTTGTAAAACATGATGTGCCAGTGTGGAAGATCACAGCCACGGCAGTTGCCTGAGAATGTCCTCTTGGTTTGTATATAAAGAATGCTGTCACTCTGCTTCACAGCTTGGGTGATTGACAAACTCGACTGGTGTGCGTGCGTGAGAGAGAGAGGGCGAACACACACCTATGCCAGACACACCTCTGCAGACTTATGCTCGTATGTGCAGCAGAGTAGACGCCAGTGAGTCTGGGCTGCATTCAGGAGTATGACTGTTTTAAACATCATCCCTTTGCGTGTGTTAGGACAGCCCCGGCGAGGACTCATCCCTGCCCTATGACTGCAGGGCTCGCCTTTGTTCTTCACCCGCAATACAGACATAATTACATGCCTTAAAGAGCCTCCCCACATTGCTTTCTCTCCCTCTCCCGCTCCCGCTCCGTCCCACCTCTCGTGCTCACACCTTTGGCCCTGCTCGGTTTCGACACATATTCCCATCCAGGTCTGGATCCTCTGCACTCAGCTGCTGCAGCGCCTCACATGGAGCTGTGCACATATGCCCATAGGCCTCTGCGTCTTCAAAGCTTCAGTGTTTATCTTCGCTTGGCCTCACTGATCCCATTCATCTGTCAAAAAGTGTGGCTTTGCTGTGAACTGTACGCCCACAAAGGTTGTTTTCCCACTGATAACATGAACTCTAAATGCAACACCTGCTCATATTGCAGCAAAGATTAGTCAAATCACTTGATGCCAACTGCAAATATTGCTACCATAATCCCAACGCCAATAACGCTGCAGTTCACTCCTAATAGCCATCACCACAGTATTGCATTCTCTCATGATATAATTTCCCAGTGATGATTTACAGCTGCCAGGCCCGATGTGTGAAACTTGCACCCACAATATGAATCTGGTCGCCTTTTTCCTCTGTGAAATGTTTTACTATGATAATAATATGTGGCTTTGTTCTGGCTGGCTGCTTCACTGAGGCCTGTGGGGAATCGGGAAGCAGTCCAGCCCCCAGCGGGCCTTTTTTTTTTTTTTTTTTTTTTTGGAGTCCCAGTAGTTGCAGGCAGGGTAGGACATGACCAAAATGACGGGGTTGAACAGCAGCTCAGCACCACGATCAAACCCACCACACACTCTTATAATCTCACTGCAGCGCTCACATATGATTCCGCTGACATGATATCTGTATCAAAGTGCAGCACATGGTGACTCCACTGTGTTTTCTTCCACCTGTGGATTTACTCTGATTGAGTCAATACAGTGTGAAATATGGAGACACACACACACACACACACACACACACACACACACACACACACACACACACACACACACACACACACACACACACACACTGTGTCCACATGCACCTTCTGTGTCTTGCTGACTCTCCAGTCGGTCCTCTTTTGGCAGGTTTGCATCATTTTATAAAGCCTGACATTCAGTTGGAAGTAATGTGAGTGACATGTGTCATGTATTTGGAGTGAAACTGAAATCAAACGTCTCCTTCAGGCTGAAATATTCATCCTCACGGAGCAATTCAATAAATAATTTGTATTAAAGGATTTATCCACCTACTTTATTTGTTATTGAATATCTAAATACTTTGGTGCTGATTAAAAAAAAACAATAATATTGTTGTACTTGTGTTACTGTGCATCAGTTTGGAGTGAGGAGTTTGACAAAGCTTATGTAACGGTGTGTGGACCACCTGTGTCTGTTGTCAAATATATGTTATGTATGTGCCAGAAATGTCCATAAATTCTGTATAATAAATGTGAATGCTTACTACAAAAATTGCAAATATCAGAAAAGGTTTTCTCGGTGATTCTCAGGGGATGTTGGAGTCACTGTGAAAGTCTTTATACACTTGATGCAAATGCATGCTTGCAAGATAAATGTATTGATTTAACCTTTTAAGTTGCAAACAGTATTTTTGATGAGTCGTCGAGATGTAATAAATCTGGTAATTACATCAACAAACTCCCATTTCTGCGTTAATTGATTTAAAAGTTGTAGAAACGTTATGATAGAGTTGATTACTTAAATGTTCTCGACCTTGAGTTCAGTATTTCGTGTCCCCTCCCGTGCACACTTTACAAGCCTGGACACATTCAGACAGTTGGGCTGTCGGCTGCACACATCCCACACAAACATGTTCAAGGTGAGTACCATTTCATTTACAAATATGATGCAATGTGTTGTACTGCATCGAGCTAATAGTCACATGTAACATCCTACCCTTTAGTTTCACACAGCTGAGAGTAAGAATGATGAAGTGGTCAGCTGTAAACATCAAATGCAACAACTTCTAACGCTGTAACGTATCTTTGCATTTGCTTTAGGACACAGAAGAGTTCGAGGTGACGGGTCCTCCTCACAACAAGGCAACCTTCGTGGTCGAGGAAAGCAAAATGTGTTGCTAATATGCTCTGACCTCACGAGGAACAATGTACTTTTGAAGTATTTCAGAAGCTTGATGGACAGAAAGTAGAGTCTCAAATACAGAATCACAGTTAACAACAAGAAAAGAAGTTTCCTAACAAATGTGTTGAATGATTAATTCCTGAAAAGCTAAAAAACTACAACAGAGAACTTAAAAACTTGTGTTCACAATTATGGTAATTAAGTACACTTAACAATTACTTGTGTAAAAACGACTTTAATTTTTGTGAGTAATCAATTTAACTTCCTGTGTTTATGCTGCCAAATATTAAGTAAGTGAATAAAAATACTTTTGATTGTCGATGTGTTGGTCACAACATGATTTAAACTCATTCATTGATGCAAATGTAACTTTTTACAGTGTAACGTCTTCGTGTTTGTTGACAGCGGAAAATAATATTGAACATTTAGAAGTAAAACTGTTTTTCATCTATTTAATTTAATCAATTAAAAGTGTTTCCTATAAACTCTGCACGTGATATTAAATTATTAAAACTATTATTACAATTACGAAAATATTAACTTTATTTTTTGGGCAGAATTAATCGCATGAAGTTTATAAACAAAAGTATTTTAAAATATGATTTTATTTGAGTTATTAACATTAGATGTGATGTTTAACTTGTATTCTGATTGTATGTGCTCAGACATTAGCTATTGCATTTGTTAAATCCCTTTTATATCATATTCATAATTGTGCATATTTTGTCCTAATTATTAAACTTACAAACTTATAAATAACACCTGAAAAGTCAAATTATTATTAGTTATGATCTGATATGTTTTAGGAAAATACTGAATCTGAGATTTAACGGTTTTTTGATTGTATATTATAAATGTCTAACATTTTATATAGTAGAATAACATTTCTACATAAATAAATACAAATATTAATCTCATATTGTTTAAAGAAGGAGGGCCCTGTGGCTGCAGAGCTGCATCCTGTATCATATGTTAATGAAGTTAATGGTGGAGCTCCGGTGACAGCTGGCTGCTGAAGACCAATCGGAGAGCAGATGGAAGGCAGTATGTCTGAGGCTCCGCAGGCAGGAGGTGTTTGAACCATGTCAGCTCCTCCAATGATGTAAAGAAGAATCCCTTTCGCTTTTATTACATTATTCCAGCCTCTCAAACAGTTGTGAACATGCACGCTGTAACTTATTACTGCGGGAAAGTTTTTTTTTGGCGAGCAAAGCATTGGACTTAAGTGTGGATTTGTTCAAAGTTCGACCGAAAAGAGCTCATGAAACTCTGCGCAGAGCGGCGGGTTTATGGACTCGCGTATTAGCTAATGATGTCTATGGGTTTCATGCCTGACAGTCTGAGTGCCTCAGATCCCTCCAAATCGGCCTTCTTAGAATTTGGCCACGGACATCTGGCACACCAGCAGCACTCCCCCGGACTCTCTCACATTTACCCCGTTCACGGCTTGCATGCTGGCCATTCCCAGCACGAAAGTCCTTTCCCTGGCAGGGCGTCTTATGGCCGCTCTTTGGGCTACGCCTACCCCGGAGCGGTGAACGCTCATCCCTCGTCTGCGTACATGTCCTACCAGAACAACAATCAGAGCAACAGCAGCAGTCTGGCCCACGGCAGATTAGAGCACGCAGGTATGTGACAAAGTCAAATGGAAGTTAAATAAACTGTTGTGTCATTAATGGCTATAAAACTCTGATTTGGCATCAAGCGCAATTACGCACAGGACGACAATTCCCCTGACATTTCCCCAGCGTGAAAAATAATTCACTTAAAGTTAATACAAATAAATAACCCCCCCCCCCTCCCCTGTCATATATAATGTTCTGTATTGAAAGTTAAATTAAGATATGGACGTCAGCAAGTGTATCCGAATGTCCAAACAAGGCCTAGCATTCAAACCACCGCCTCTCAGGGATGCTCCCTCTTTACCACTCATGTTATATGATAAAGGCAGATGGTGCCATTCATTTTATTGACCATAATTTTCTGTGGGTAAGTCCAATTATGGCCCCTTGTAGCCTGGGCCTACCTCAGGAACTCGTGTTTTACCCTCGTTGTTAGCGTGCATTATCGAAACCATTCCAGCAAACAGAAGGCCTTTCACCTCTGTGTCATTTAATAATCCGACTATTTATGGCATTATGACGCTTTAATGTGATAGTCAGGGGAAAACACGCACGAGTTAACGTACATTCTTTGGATTTAAGGCCCTGAAACGAGTGTGTTTATAGCATGCAGCGCGAGGCCTGTCAGGGACTATATTCACAGTTTGTATTGAATCTGTAAAATTGAAGCACATCTGTTGTTTGAGACTTTGTTTTTCTGGGAGATCAGGGAAGAAATGTTTGTCATATTTTTAAATTTGACCTGTACAGAAAAGTTATACATCTAAATGATCTCATGTTCAATCTACAAGAGCGCGAGAAGTCCATGGTGATTGAGAGCCGGGACAATCGTCTAACTGGCAAGGGGAAGAAAATCCGGAAGCCTCGGACCATCTACTCCAGTCTGCAGCTGCAGGCTCTGCACCAGCGCTTCCAGCAGACCCAGTACCTGGCCTTACCGGAGCGCGCCGACCTGGCTGCCAAAATGGGACTCACCCAAACTCAGGTGGGCCTTTAACTCACTCAGCTGCCCTGCGTGGAGCAGGGACAGTGTAGCATGTTGGACTCTAAATTATATGCACCGTTATTATTATTATTAGTATTATTATTATTATTATAGGAGGCTGTGCCAAATAATTTCACTACTATTCAGCCAAGAATGTCAGGCCTGCAATATTTAGAATTTAGTGGCTTATTAAATAATAGCACTGGGCTAATATTGTATATCTTAGAGTCTTGAATTAATCTCATTTAAAGCGGGCTGAAGACACATTACTGAGAGAAAGTGGATGAAGTCTTGAAAAGGAAACCTCTTATTTGTTGCATTATTTAAGGATAAAGGCGCCTCAGCGGATCAAATGAAAAAAACAAATTGTTGTAATTTGTAACTCGATCCTTTAATGCATGTCTTATTTACTATACTTAATTTCGTGGCTGTATTTCCTTTGTCAACCCTGATCCCTAAATTGCACTGTGTGAATAAAGCATGACCACCGTTACAGAATGTATTACAGGTCTGCAGAAATCAGGGTAGTCAGTATGTACTAAGTGTTTTTTTATTAAATTAAACCAGTTCCTTAAAAGCTTTAATTAAATGTATTTATTTGTGTTTAATTGTAATTTATATTATTATGAATGCGTCTTTACTTTTAATGTTTGGAAATGCTGAAATATTAAAAGGGGCAGTATGGGAGTAATTTCATGTGTAGACATATTTTGGAGACAAACAGGTGCACGTGTCACTGTCATCGTATCATTCTCAACTGGGACAAAAAAAGATTTGTAGATGTCTCCTTTTCTGTTTGACTTTTCTTTGAAGTTTCAAAATAAGAGACAAACAAATGAATCGACTCTGTCATCTGAGCTGCCTCGTGCACTTGTGTTTGCTGTTAATCCCCTCAATCTCAACAATTATCTTCAAGTCATATGCTCTCGTGCTGCTCAGATGTTTATAGAGTGTTTCATTTGGTCTTTTTGATGCAATTTATGAATATTCCCACCATTGTTCTCGTGTAAAAATAACCATTTTCTTTTGGAATCAGCAAAAATTGTCCACAGCACCCTTTGGGGCTGTTCTTTATTTCGCAATTCTTTCAGTCTCGGCATGTTGCTGTCACAGTCATGCGCTATTTGACTCATAAAGCAGGAATCATTAAGAGAGCTCAGTTTTAATGGCGCTCAACCATGCGGCTGAGAGCGCCAGTAGTAGGCCTACGGCAACACAAAGGCCACGAGAGTTACGAGGGTTTTATTGTTCGCAATATTCACTTGAGGCCAATTCTGAAAAGTGTATTGAGTTTAATTGTGGGGGAAATATGCTAATAAAATGCCATTTACGGTGTAATTTCCATTATATTACTGCTGATTGTTACCCGCACTGACAATTATGTGCATTTTCTCGTTTTAGGTGAAAATATGGTTTCAGAATAAGCGCTCCAAGTATAAAAAGATAATGAAGCATGGCAGCGGATCAGAGGGAGAACATCTCCACAGCACGAGCTCCATCTCCCCCTGCTCACCCGGGTTGCCCCAACTTTGGGAGGTCCCCATGACGAACAAAGGAACCCAAATGCACCCAAACAATTACATGAACACTTTTGGTCACTGGTATCCAAACCACCACCATGGTCATCAGGACGCGATCACGAGGCCTCAGATGATGTGAGTGGATTGTTGTCGGTGTCGCGCGGGCTAATAAGAAGCGCGCTTCACACTGAACATGCTGGTTTCTAATCGGGGCCTTTTCTCAGAACTGGATTGTGTTTAAATGTGTGTTTAATAGTTGTTGTTCATATTCTTTGTATTTCGTGTGCGTTTTGAATTTTAAATGTTCACAGCATAATTCGATCAGGCATCAAATATATATTTTGTAGATTTGTCATAATGTCGCTGCAACTTCTGGTGCTCGGCCTCAAACTCTGAATTGTGGAATTAGTGTGTGCAGTTCAACAAGGGACTCTGGATAAAGACATATATATATATATAAAAAAAAGATTGTGTGCATGGGTCTACTTTATTTACGAACACATGAACGTGTGGTTGTATTTATCAAACTGTGAACGAGCTTCTAACTTCTTACAGAAGTCTCGTGAACAAAAGCTGTAAATAAAATACAGTATCACGAGCCCAGCTTACTGTACTATACAGAGTTGTGTAAACCACCCACAGCTTAGCTCGTGTTATAATTCATAGTTGTGACATCAGCTGTCTTTCATCCATCAACACTCCTGATGCTATGGATCGTCACACCTGCGGATTGATTTAAGAAAAACATTTTTTTTTGCTTATATCCTATCCACTGTCACTTGGAATTTAAAGTCCATCCATTAACGGATAGAAAAAAAAGTTCCCAGTATGGTGATCCAAAGAGGATGTGTGGTGCCACCGTTACGCACGGTGGTCGTGTTCGCTGTAACTTTTACGCACGGACAAATAGGTTATACCGACACCTGCTTTCAAAATCGTTTAATTTAATGTGAAAGTCAGTTTTGCAAGAACATTAAAGTTAGATTTTTTAAACAAATGTGAAATATATAGGCACTTTCACACGGAAATGAGGACTTGCTCGTCTGCTTTTACAGAAGATCCCTCTTGTTTCAGCAGAAAGGAACACATGGCGTGACGAGATGAGACATCATGTGCAAGCCAACGTTTAAATGATCTTTTCCTTCACTCTCGTCTGGAATGAGTTGAAACAGAAAACTCGCTGTTGTCATAATAAGATGACAAATGGTGTTCGCTATTCCTCCAATAAACGGCACCTGGTTTACTCTCGTTGTCGCACTGATTTGCCCATTATGGCGCTATAGCTTTGTTTAAACTCAGAGAATTATCTAAACATATCTTTGCAAACAAATCTGCGCCGATGCTCATAATTAAATGATAGTTTGAGCTCTGATTAATGAAGCTCCAGAGAGTTAAAGAAACATCTCGTGACTTCCTGTTGCCTTTTTCATTCCTCACTCTGCTTGTCTGGCAAACATTAGGTACAACTGTGTCTGATGTCACACACACAGGGATTAGAACAATAACTAACCAATCACACGTGCTGTTTTTAGGGAGATATCTTCTCCTAATATTACTAATAACACTGGGAATCTATTAAAATACAGTATGTCTCTACTGCAGGTGTCGCTCTTCATGTGTGATGTCATTTAAACGATTACAAGGCACCAGAAATATAGCAGAAGTTGTCAAACGTCCCAGGTTATTCTATCGCTCGGTCTCAAACAAGTTCTTCTGCTTTCTCTCCCGAGTTTTGCAGATACAATCTGATAGAAAAATTGGACACATTCCTTAAACACAACTCACGAGTTTCATCCGTTCAGAAGAAATCAACATGGATGGAGGTCATTTTACAGGACAGTGAAACAAAAAAAAAACGTTCTGTTTAAATACAGCAAAGTCACTCTGGACACACATGAACAACATGCACGCTGCTATGCCCACCATGTGTCACACACACACACACGCACACACACACACACACACACACACACACACACACACACACACACACACACACACACACACACACCCACACACACACACACAGTCCTGCGTACCTTAGTCAGAGCAGTGCAGCCTTGTTCAGGAGCTCTGCTTGGTGTTTCAGAACCAAAGCCCCATCAGAGCCGTGTGCTTTCACTCCTCCAAGATGATTTTCTCACATAACAAGCATTGTGTTACATTAACATCTCCTTCTTTATATATACGTACACCCTCGTGCACTTCCCCCCCCCCCCCCCCCCCCATTCCTGATCATTATGTGCCTTGTTACACATGCGGGCCGGAGGAAGAAGAGGCAAGTGACGGGCCATCAGGGAAGATTATAGGCAATTTCACATCTCCAGATTAGAATAATGGCTCGTGGAGTTGGACAGACAGAGTAGGACCTTTCAAACGAGGGCCAATTATCACGCAGGCAGATTGAAGGGAACGTGAAAAGGCTCCTCGTGTAACAGACAAGCGAAGAGGAGGAGACCGAAGGCTGTGAGATGGGGGGAAAGGTAAAGTGTGACTGTATCAAGACGGACGGTCGGAGTTATCACATACGAGGCGTCTGATGGGTTTTAATTCCAAGATGGCAATAAGAGGGAAAATTGCTCGTAATTAAATCCCAGTTGCTTTGAATGGCAACGCAGGTCTCTGGGGTGATTATTGTTATTAACGTGAGTGAGCTGACATCTCCGGTAATTGTGAGCAGCTTCCCTGTTAGAGAGAGTGAATGCATGATTTGGTTTCATCTGAAGGAAGGCTTGACTTAGTTCGGGGAATGATGCACACACACACACACACACACACACACACACACACACACACACACACACACACACACACACACACACTCTGGGGGGGGATTCAAAGATTTTGGCAGGGAGAAAGGTATTCACACTGGATTCAAGAAGGCCCAGCACATTTTCATGGTTATTTCTTCGGTTTGGTTTGTCTTTGGATTATGGACACACTACTGGCTCCATTTTCATGGAACTTGGTGGAAGGGTGCATCATGGGCCAAGGAAAAACTGAATACATTTTGGAACCGATCCTAAGCACGAGGGCGGATACACACACTAGTTTTCATCTATGGAAACTGCCTCGGTGGAGGTCTGCCCTCCTTGAGTGTCCTTCTATTTGTTTTAAAGGTTTGTTTGTGGAACTCATGTCTGGAGGCAACGTGTTCAGTTTGTAGGTCAAGATGACCGAGATGGTTTTATCAGGATGTGATGACTGGCACAGTCCGGGCTCTGGCCTGAGGTCAGTCAGGGTTCACGTGTCCACAGCTGTCAAGGATGCCATTCTCCCGTCATTTCATCCCAGTTTACAGCAAGATGGAGAGAGTGAGTGATCCTAATGCAGCCGAGGCTCGTCCCAGGCCCGGACTAAGTGTTGGACAGCTGCTGCAAGTCTTTCTGATGATGCATTTTAGTTCCCGACCTCCATCTCAACCCATATCGCTGCACCCCAGAGACAAGTGCCGACACCACTCTGTTGACTGTTGCAGGGGGGGAAGGAGAAGGGCCTGGGCACCGGCTCTATTTAGGGTGCTGTGATGTTGTGCCATGCAGGATCACATTCAAGTTCAACAGTTCAGCACCACCTCGATGGCTACTTACACTTGTTAATGTTTAGAGATGACATATATGGACACGCCTGACAAGCCCACACACACAAGTGCAGCCTGTAGCGAGCACACGTTTGTCTTCGGCACAAATGTTTCCCTCAGCCGAGGGGGCCACACACGCTGAAGGGTCCCGCGAGGGGAGGTCACATGTCCTCTTGATGAGATTTCATTGATATTAAAAGGCAATAGTACTCATGCTGTGCACTGAGATGATGAGTGATGCTGTAGACAACTGGTGTTGAGTTCAAGGGAATAAAGTAAAGTGGGACATTAGGGGGAAAAAATGTTTTGGTGAATGTTGATAGAATGTGTGTGAAGTTCGGTAGAAAATATGTACAGTGCTTTTTACAATAAATTAAATGTTAGTGTCAAAGAAAACCAAGAAGTCTAAGACAAACCTGTGACCCTAAAAAAAATTGAATCATAAATTATAATTTCAAATGATCATTAAATTAAATTCTGCAGATAATCCAAGTCCAACTGAATTAATCTTAAAATAAATTAAATAGATTGAAAAGTATTAGTTAATATCAATTCATATGGATTGTATAGTGTTAAAGTTCCCACTACCTTCACATCTCTTAAAGGTTTGTTGGCTTAGTCAACATTTCCAGTGGATGTGCTCATGTAGGAAATACTAATAAAATAAAACAGCACGAGGCAGACTCCATCCAATCAAGACTAAATAATATTTGCTTTAACCACAAATATCTTAATAATATAGAATTGAATGTATTTCTTCGTGTAAGTTTAAGTTTCGATGCAATAATCGTACTTAATTTTAATGTGAACGAATCTTTATCCAGAAGTATTTGATCGTTAGTACAATAATATGCTTTATTATTCTAACACATTTTTTTCTTGATGAAAGTAAATCCAAAAATGTCCAATTTAGGGAAAATAAAACGCACACTGTGAGATTTAACGTCTTAACGTGGATATATCTAAATCCAGGCTCTGAAATTACTGCAATGACACAATGCTGCAATAAAGTTTCACATAGTAACACCTCCGGTCGCGAGCGCATATCATTGTACTTACTAAATGCGGTAGAAAAGGTTAGGCCTGTAAAACGCCATGGGTACATTTTCTCTCAGTGCGTAATGGCGCCTTGGTGGTCCATGTGGATAAGATCGCCATTAGCAGTTTCTTTATTATGTAACTGTTTGTGCAGCATATTTAATAACGCGTGCTTTATGTGGCCGAACTGAGGTTATTGTCCGCTTTCATTATAGTTATCAGTTGTGAAGAAAGGGAGGTTGTGATTGTCTAATTGTCGGAGTATATTGTAATGTTTATCTAACATCTCTCAGATAATTAATATCTGTATGTTTGTGTATGTTTTACCTTCTATAGTGAAACGTTTTCTTAAACATTAGGTGAAAGTGCGTCATCACATGAATGACCCGTGACCTCAAGTGTAATCTGCTCAACAACAGATTATGTTTTACGACAGCTGCTTTGCCAAATGCTACAAAATGAAACGTCTGAAGTGAAGCACTCAAAAAAAAAAAGTAAAACAGCGTTGTGTTTTCTTATACCGTCAATATTTGGCCGTTACTATCTATCCTGCTGCGCGCGTGCGTGTGCACAAGTGAGATCCCCTACGGCAACGGACTTGCTTCACCCACAGTACCACACCGCACCCATCTCTCCCTCTCTGTGTGTGTGTTTGTGTGTGTGTGGGTGTGTGTGTGTGTGTGTGTGTGTGTGTGTGTGTGTGTGCGTGTGTGTGTGTGTGTGTGTGCGCGTGTGTGTGCAACGCGCTGAATTCTCTCTTGTTATCTGGCAGCAGAATAGTAATAAAACCGAGTGACTCCAACATGTCTGCTTGTGTGTCGCCTCCTACTGCAGCGCTTTGCACGCAGCTCTCAGTCAGCTCACATATGTTGTAACCATTATAGGCTCTACTTTATATACTTCAGTGTCAGTGGGATAAATAACATTTAGGATTTTAAGAAAATAAGGTTATAGCTAAAAAAATATGAGTAAATTAAAGATTCAGATTTAGGTCAAACTTGTAATTTCCAGTTAGAATTGTGCAACATTAAAATAAATGATGTACATTAATTGTAATAAGGCAATGAGACAACTTCTTTAAACACTGCCACTATATTCTTCCGCCATGTATAATGTGGCACACGTTTTTCTAGGACTACGCATAATAAGGAATAACACTTCTAGTTGATCTAAATATTTATTTAATTCATAAACAAAACAGGTGAACGTGTTTTCCTAACAAGGAGAACTGACTTCCCCACACTGAATAAATGTTTCTCTTGGCTCTCTTTGCATTGTTTAGAATGAAGTGACATTTGATCATCTGTCCTGAATGTAAAAACAATACAAAATGACAAAGCAGCTGGACAACAGCCTGATTATAAAAAGGGGGCTCGACACAAAACATGCAATTTACATCTTTATTCAATTGACAAGAAGGCAACAAGTGGACTAATTACATGAGTATGAGAATAGTTCTGGAAGCACCACGCATGCTGTCGTTCCGTTTCAAACAAATATCATCATAGTGGTTCTGCATATAAACACATATTTACAGCCTTCGACGTTTTTGTACAAATCCATATAAATATGACCTGAGTTCTCTTTTGACGCGCTCGCTACAAACCCACATGCATGTTTTTGAACGCAGCATGGATCAAACTGCACACTTTTGTCAATATTTGGTTTGTTGTTAGGCTACTTGTTAAAAAAAACTTTGCATATTCGTTTACAAAAAAAATGGAAAGAAATACAACAGAAGTGATAAATAATTTAATAATAATTAAAAAAAATAAAAACACGCCAGATGTCCGTTAAATATGCTGCCACAAGTGATTAGAAATCCCTCATGTGCTTTGTGAATGGAAACCCAATTCTGAAACATTCTTGATCAAAAAAAATCAAAAGCAATGTTTCACTTCAGGCCTGCTCTCGGTCCGGTTTGCTCTGCAGAGTCATTGTGGAGAGAGCTGGTTTGAGGAGATAAATCTGCTCGTGAGTCATTGTTAATAAACCGCTCCCACGCTTTGCTGCGGGACTGGGTGGTGCACGGTGCCCGGGTGCTGTAGGTGTGATCCCTGCTGGTACCAGTGGTTGTTATAATCCTCCAGGTATGGCGGCGAAGAGCTGTGCGTCGGCTGCGGGACCTGAGGTCTGTTGATCGGGGTGCTCTGAGGGGTGCTGTTCTCCCAGACCGCGGGGGAGGGCGGGGAATTACAGGCCATGGAGTCGCTGGCGTTGGGACTGTGGTCCAGGGGAACCTCGCCGTTTTTGTACAGCTTCTTGAACTTGGACCTCCGGTTCTGGAACCAGATCTTGACCTGGGAGAATAAGAGTGTGAACATTAATTGTAATGCAACTAAAAATTAAAAGATACGGTGCTATAACACATTTATAATGTTACCTTGCATGTAAATACTAGTTGCGTAGCGTTTTACATGGAGCAATTAGTATTCTCATTGTTTAACGTGTAATGTGAAAATAGTCAAACCGAGAGACACATAAATCTAATGTCTGCTGTGCGTAATTACGCATGACTGGATAATTACAGAGCAAATGGTTTACCATATATGGGATTCCCTGACTCACATGACAACTGTATATCAATTAGAAAATATCAGGTGTTTCACCGGGACAGGCAGCTTACCTGTGTCTGAGTAAGACCGAGCTGAGCCGCCAGCTCCGCTCTCTCGGGCAGCGCGAGGTACTGCGCCTTCTGGAAGCGTCTCTGCAGAGCAGCGAGCTGGTAGCTGGAGTAGATCGTCCTCGGCTTGCGGATCTTTTTCGGTTTTCCATTCACCATGCGGACCTCAGGCTCTGGCTCTTCTTTCACTAGAAATTACAACAAAAATAATTTTGATTAAAAAAAAACATCAAGAAGAACTTTGAACAACAATAAAGTGTAAAAACTTTGAGCGTCATAAAATAAAATAGAAACACAATACAGATGAGATGAAAAATCTGTCTGCGTATGAACATGTTGACATATGTGTTGTCATATTAAAGTGGCAATATTGCTTCAAAAGTTACAAACTATAATATGGCAACTTCAAAAGACAAACACAAAACTCAAATGTCCAATTTGACAAGTCAGCAGGTAACAATAAAATTGAAGGAGTGAATATTATTAGCTTTATTTAAACCATTATTGTTTTATTGCCATGCTGTTAATGGCTGGCTCGTTCCCAGGCTGTTAAACACATCAACACCAGCTCGTACTGAGCAAAAGTTAGTTTTGTACTAACAAAAACATAATAAATCAAAGACAGGGACAAGTGAATATTACACGGGCCTGTGAGGTCAACTTTATGGGGACATGAAAGGCAAAGAAAGCATGTAAATGGACTTAAGTCAGCAATGCTTTTTTTATTACCTCTCATTTCTACCATAAATATTTTCCAGAAACTAAAGGGACACTCTTAATCACTAGAGAAGGAAAGAAGCTGGTTTCACATGCAATCAGAGCTCTTTTAAAAGACTCACTCAGCCCGAACAATAGAGTTGACCTGAGCGCGCGATGACATTACGCACACTGGAGGTAAACACGATCGCATAAAAACATCCAAAGACTGTCTCAATATTTACCTGAGCACGTAGGCGATGGCTGCAGGTGATCTCTGTTGTAATGTCCGAACTGTCTGTAGCTATTTGTGTAGGGGTATTCAGATTTGGTCACGTACGCTCCAGCAGCTCCCATTCCGTTCAGATTAAACTGATGGTGGTAAGAGTTCATGGGCTGTCCGTACGCTTGACTCTGATAGTATTCGTGATGGCTCGGGGCCGTCTGTCCGCTGTAGTAGCCCATGTCCGTCACCGAAGACTCGGGGAGAGTAGGAGAGTCTTTGGAGCTCGGGTGGCAACTCATAGATCCTGGTAGATCGGTCAAAATACTCGCAATCTTCTTCTCATACGTCTGTCCGGTGCTCATGGTGAAAGCAGCCCTCCGGAGAAAAGAAAGTCCACTCGGGGATTCTTTTTGTTGTGAAGTGCGTAAAGCAAAAAAAAAATAAAGAATTGGTGTGTGCGCGCTTTAGAGAGCTAATAGTCCAGTGAAACTCTCCCAGCTGCAGTAACTTGGTTGTGGCACAGCTCTGCTTCTGTGACACAGAGTTATAGAGAGCTGGGCTGGAAGCTGCCTTCCCATTGGCTCCACGCCCCCCCCCCCCCTTTTTGCGCTCGAGGCGAAGTGGTTAAAACCCAGCCTTCAGCTAAGAGCGCCGATGCACGCATACATAGTTTTCTTTTTTCTTTTTTGTCTTTAAATTTGCATTTACCTGATCACTGGGTGAACATGTAGCTCTGTTGGCCTTCAGGGACCGTCTGTGAAAAACACAACTGCTCCATAGATCCCTTTCCCCCCGAATAACTGCATCATCCTGCAGACTGGCACCAAGATATAACACAATAGCCTTTCTAAAGCCTAATCCTGCAGCCAGACCGTCTCCTTAATGTTTTATGCAATGTTTTCTTAACAGTGCTTCGAGATCACACTTTATTCAGCCCATTGAAAGGCTGCAGCCAGCCTCCCACAGACTCCTATTGTCATTCAAAGGGGTTGGCGGACAGTGAACCTTACGTGAAAGCGATGGGAGAGATAGGTAAGAGAGTCGTTCAACTGATGTTGCCCGTGGGTAAATTCCTCTACACTGTCCGTGTTGTGTGTGTGTGTGTGTGTGTGTGTGTGTGTGTGTGTGTGTGTGTGTGTGTGTGTGTGCGTGTGTGTGTGAATATGCAAATTCTAACAACACTGTTTTAGAAAAGTACGGAAGGAGCTGGACTTATAGTTCGCAGGAGAATAAAAAATTTAAATACCTTTATCTTGTAATTAAAAATAATCTTTGACTTTGTCCACTTTTCTGCAGCTCATGTGCTGTGAGCTGAACTCACGGTGCACAGCGCCCCCTGCTGTTTCATTCACAAATGGGACTTTCTGCCTGCAGAACAGACAAATGCAGCTTCACACAACTGCAGATGTACAAACTGTGTGTTGTCGGCCGCTGTCGATATTCTCCATTGTTAAATTAACATTTTCAGCGATCACAATAGTAAGTGTTTAAATCACACTTGTGCAATTCTTGAATGAAAGGTGCTATACAAATAAAGCTTATTATTATTATTATTATTATCATCATTATTATTATTATTATTATTATTATTATTATTATTATTATTATCATCATTATTATTATTATTAATAACATTAGTATTATTATTATTATTATTATATTATTATTATTATTATTATTATTATTATTATTATTATTATTATTATTATTATTATTATTATTATTATTATTATTATTATTATTATCATCATCATTATTATTATTAATATAATTATAATTATAATTATAATTATAATTATAATTATAATTATAATTATTATTACTATTATTATTATTATTATTATTATTAACATTAGTATTGTTATTATTATTATCATTATTATCATTATTATTATTATTATTATTATTATTATTATTATTATTATTATTATTATTATTATTATTATTATTATTATTATTATTATTATATTGTGATGCATTTCCTCTGAAGGCCCTCATGTCTGATAAACTACCGCCCTCTTGTGGAAGGTTTCTGTAGCACATGTGTGAAATGTCAAAGGGTCAGTTCACCCAAACAGCCCAAATATATAAAACATAAAAATAACGTTAAAAAAATGTAAATTAAAAAGAAAAATTATTTCTAGCAAGGACTAAAGCTACCCATATATTCAGTACACATTATGCCACACACATTAAAACCTTCTCTTTCTTTCTTTCTTGTTTGTTTCTTCATGTATGCACTGTGTTTACTGTGTGGGGGAAGGATAACTACAAGTAAAAAGGTCAAATATTGTGTCAAAATTATTTAAAGAACAGGACTATGTAATGACACATTCAAGTATATAAAAAAAGACAACAATAATTGCCCATAGTTTCACTCTATTTGCCAACATTTTAATGTTTTGGTAAGACTACAAAACATACAGCCTGAGTCCAAAGTCCAATGTGATTCTTTAAATGTCTTAGAAGTGAATGAATATTCACTTTAATATGATATAAAACATAAGACATCTCCATATCCGAGAGGCTGAAAACAGCATTTTCTGACATTTTTGCATGAAAAAGTATTTAATCGATTACTCAAATAATGATTTGATCTTTTCTGTGGACAGAAAACCATTGATAGATGTTATTGAGGGCAGCTTTATATAACATGTTGATCATGAAAGTGTTTTTCTGAAAGTGAATATTCTGCCAAACGCCCGCGGACCTCGCAGCATATTTAAACAGGTCTGAGAGCGACGGTGCAAGTCTCAAATTGTTCATCCAATCTGTGGATTCATCGCAAGTCTCACACTTTAAACTCCTGCAGAGCAGCAGTGGAAGCTCCTGATGTACATGTATCACACGAGATAAATGAGGAAATAGATGCACAGTCAGTCCAAATACACAAACCTGTGTATGTTTCCAATGCATGAGCAGAATAAAGCCCACACACTCGAGATGTAAACGTGTTTATTAGCATGTGGTGGACAGTAAGTACGAACAGTCACTGAAGTACATGAAGTTTCCTCTCTCGCCTTCAGGGCGCGCCACCTTACAAGTCAAGTGCTTCACTCGAGTACTTCCATGTCCTGCTACTTTATACTTCTACTCTTCAGAGACAAGTATTGTACTTTTTACGTCACTATATTTACCTGATAACTTAACTTACTTTGAAGTTTCACAAACCATAATAATAATAATAATAATAATAATTAATTTATATAGCGCTTTTCGAGACCTCAAAGCCACTTTACAATAATAAACACATGAATATACATGTAATATAACAAAGTACATACTCAAAACTGCTTCTAGAAAGTCACAAAGTAACAATCTACCAAATGATCTTCAGTCCTGTGAGTCGCACGTGAACATTAAAGCATAAGTTGCTCTTTTATTGTGAAATAATCAAAAATATTGTAGTATCACAAAACATCCAGGAGATGGTGCATGTGTCTTAGATTCCAATGTGGTGGTGTCAATATGAAAAGACTGTCCTCTCACACACACACACACACACACACGCACATGCACACGCACACGCACACACACACACAATTTTGACAGTAATCTGTGTTTTCCGCTTTATTGCTAAGTATCAAACATTTGTTAAAGAAATAATCAAATGTAATAAGTTACATTACTTTCATAAAGCCATTAAAATAGTTACATTACTCATTACATTTGAACAGGGTAACTCGTAACCTGTGACCTATTACATTTCAAAAGTAAACTTCTGACCAATGATAGTGTTTATTAAGAGATCTCCGTGTGCCTATTAATACCAAAAGAAGGAACTCTGAAGTAGGCAAAGTTTAGGAAATGACTATGATTTACAGGTAAAGTTGTTTGCCATCAGGTCACACCCGCAAAAAGCATGAAATTGCAGAGAGCAGACCTCTAATCTGCAAACTTGGTGTTTGTCTTTGATCCACAAATGTCTTCCAGACAGCAGACAGTGACAGACTCGTTGCCACCTGTATGCATCAACCTGTAGACGCTGGTGTACAGTCTGTAGTTGCTCCTCTGGTATAAATGTGTGTACACGTTGGCATCACTCTTACATCCTTGACTCAAATCATTTTATTTTTGTAAGAGCCTAGTGTTATCTGACTTTGGGTGAAAATCTATTCTGCGCACGGTCAAATGAACTTCTCTGCAGTTCTCTGTGAGTCGACCAATCAAACGCTCACAGCACAGTAACACGAGACAGCTTCAGGGCCGTGTTTTGTACTTTTTCTTTCGAATGCAGTGTGTAAAAGTGGAACAGCTGGCTTGGTTCCAACACAGGACAAAAGCTCAGACCTTGCCCAGAGAAACCCCGGCAATTACCGGCTAACTAGGGTTTGGTCTGATCGCTGTCGAGGTAAAAAACTGTACATTACAAACGAAGCCGTTTCCCCCGTCGGAGAAAGTAATTTTCTTCCCATTTCTTAAGATCTTCCTGAGAGTCATCAGTGTGATTAAAGGAGCCCCTTCAGTGACCCTCAGACATGATGTATGAGTGAGAATCAGAGACACAGCAGTCTCGCTATTTTCTCAGGACCTTGATAGGATGACAGTGGCTGAAGTTATCCTTCAAGTACAAGATGTGCTTTTCTCCGTATCTCTCCTTGCGGCTCTTCTTTTGTTTTTCTTTTACAATTTTGAGATGCCAGCTTGAGCATTCCAGATTGAATTGGTTCTCTCTCAGACTGTACGCAGTGTTATGAAGGCCTCGAGACAAATGTTGAATGCTCTTGTTTTGTCTGTGCTCAAGTGTTTCTGAAATAGGGAAGCTCAGAGAGGCGAGAATTGTGTTTACGACTTAAGAACAGCATTCATGTTTTCCCTAACAGCAGATTGTTATATAGAGCTTTCCAATCTTTCCATTCATACAGAGTCAGAGGCTACCATAGAAGGTGCACATCATCTGGAGAAATATGAGGTTTAGTATCTTGCCCAAGGACACTTTGACATGCTGACTGCAGGACTGGGGATTGAACCGCCGACCTTCGGACTCCTGAGCCACAGCTGCCCTAAGAAAGTCTGCAAGTACCACATGCGTATGTGTCACATCATTATACTGTATAAAACTGGGCTTGAACAAAGCAAGACTTACAAGGGGAAACACATATGTATGTACTCACCTACCTATTTGCACCGTAAGGACTTCTGTAGCAGCACTGAGTGCTATTTAACCCCCTACTCAAAACGACTCAAAGGGATCCCCTTCAGTGCAGTAATCTGCACATAATTCCACAATCATATACACCTACACTGCAGAGGATGTTTAGACTTTAATTATGAGGGGGATCCCACAAAAACAAACTTCCCTCATTGCTTCCTACGCCCCCGCGACCATCAACACAATTTCATCTCCCTTTGAAAACTTCAAGGCAGCAACATCGAGCTCCTTGAGATAATGAAACGCCTCCGGCTAGTTTGTGCTGATCTGATTGAATGGTTCGGAAAGGGAGTCAGGGCACTCTCATGAGGGGGAGAACTGCAAGTCTATTAACTGCTAACTCTCTCTTTTCACTCCCCCTCTCTCGATCTATCGTCTTTCCTTAGTCGTGATTGGAGATTAAAACAAAAGAGGGCAATGAGTCAAGGACTTTGAGCCATCTGCGTAATGTAGATGTGTGTGTCACCTGCTGCGTTTTACTTCTACTCTATTAAGTACACGATCTGCAAAATGCATTATCCAAACACTGACATGTACAATATGATAGCACTGAGTCAAACTCATCAGAAAACTACAGTAATTGTCTTCCACTGAAACATCTCAGCGCTCCCATCCCTCCAAACTAAAAATACTCCACTCGATCTGGGATTTCATTTGTTTCTGCCTCCCAGTGGTGTTGTAAGTTGGCTCAGCTACATAAAATTGAAGCCTCGCTGTTCCCAGGCTGCTTCCCACCAGGACAGTGCAGTGTGCAGAAATGGTGTGTCTGTGTGTGTGTGTGTGTGTGTGTGTGTGTGTGTGTGTGTGTGTGTGTCTGTGTGTGTGTCTGTGTGTGTGTGTGTCTGTGTGTGTGTGTTGTTCACTGAAGGCGACCAGAGGAAGGAGCACAGGTAAGGCCTACGTAATGTGTTCCCAGGGGTCCACAGCTGCCAAAGGAGTCAAAAAGCTAATAGAAGACACATGTGGCCAGATGTTAAAGGGCATGCCCTTTTCCTCAAGCACACGCACGCACAGTCACACACACACACACACACACACACACACACACACACACACACACACACACACACACACACATACACTTGCACAAAAACTAATCCAAAACACCTTCTAAAGCTAAACGCTCCCCTGCAGGGCTGCTTCCACCCACACTGGCTCTCCTGCGAGCTGAACAACAGAGTGGCTCCACTGCTATTGGCCATCTGCTGCTTTTAATGGAGCGCTAATGACACTTGTCTCTCTGCAGTCACGCTCAGCAGTTAACACACTTCCTTCACTCGCAGCCTGTTACATGTACAGTATAATTGTATCATGACAATATGATCACACTGCGCTATATATTGTGCTATTACAATTCTGATGAATGACTCCACAATGTAACTATAAACTAACAAAATATGTAGTCAATGTTTTCACGACGCTGTTACAGTAACGGGTTGAGAGTGCGTGAGAACGGGACCACCAGGGTCCTGTGTTCCCTGGCTCAACAATGAGACCTTTCAAAGATGTTATTTTCTCCCTTTGTTCTTATGAACTGCAAATATGGACCTTACCAAACTCTTACAATGAGGACCCTGGGAACATAGGAATAGCATGCAGAGAAATGTAGCTAAAGGTGATGGTTGAAATCGCTAATGGATAAAGAGTTCACATAGCTAGCTAAAGTTAATAGTAAACAGTTGAAATAATTAGTTAAAAATAACGGATAAATAGTTAGAGAGCTAAAAAAGAATGGATAAACAACCATAATAGTTAGATAAAATTGATATAGCCTAAAGTTAAAAGAATTAGCTTAATGTAAAGCTTGACGTATGCTAATGCGTAAACAGTATTTTTAATAGGATTTTGCTTCCATTTGTTAAATCATGATATTGTATTTCAGAAAGCCATATGTCGGCCATATTAAGAGTCCTAAGTGAAGTTATATGTGAGCACATACTTCAACAAGTGTTTAGTCTGTAGTATGTTTGAATGCAGGGATGTACACAAACAACCCCCTGGACGGAGACAACAGGCCTCTGACCCCGAGAGCATTCCATGTCGATCAGCATGTGCAACAGTGCACTGCGCTAATTCAGTGGTCTGGTCCAACTCGACTGTGAGCTAAACACACTGAGCTGAACAATGACAGCCTAACGTCCCATTAGTGGGTGTGTCTGTTATTTTATATACATTGAAAGATCTGATGCATCCTCCGTTACAAATTAACTTCCTGTATCTTTTCTCTATTGTGGGTTTTTTGAGTTGTACGACATATTTTCCTATCCCTGATGTGTCTCTCTCTCCTCCACCTCCTACAAATCCTCTCCATCTTTTCCACTCAGCTGGCACGAACACCAGACGCTACACAGAGGCATCCGCACAAGTGTCCCCGTCCTGGCAACCCCAGCCTCATAGACAGGAATGCATCTACTCTCCGGCTCCACTTTGCCAAGAGTGGATGAGTGAGAGCGGCCTGTAGAAACAGCTGTGCAAGGAGTGATCAAAAGGCAGAGGGAGACTTCTTTGATTACTACCTCTTTGTTCGCCCTCCACTCAAACTTGAGTATTCACTAAGGCCACTCTCTGAGTGGGCGGCAAGCCAGGGGAATGCACAAGGCAATAGCATGATTATTGGAGTGAGAATATCTTTGTATCTATTTATATTTTAAAGCCATCTGCTGCAGAACAATTCCAAACATCTCATGCCAATGGCAATTAAACTACAATATTTGCAAATGTCTCAGTCTCCCATGACTCTAGCTAAGTCCCTACTGTCTCACAGTTCATCTTGACCCCTCACCCCTTTGTGCTCGTCTCTTATGGTGCTTATCACTGAAGATTGAATATGTAGCCTTGGTTACAGCTACTCTCTCCTTGAGCCTGCTGGGTTGAGATGCCCTCTCCCAGGATTCTCACAGGAAGCTCCACCCTTATCCAAGCATGTCAGTTTTGGCTCAGAGTGAAACGCATGGAAGACTAGATAACACTGCTCCCTTTTATCGGCTGATTATCTCGACTGAATCAGCCGGCAGGATGACACCAGTTTTCATCTCCCCGTGTTTCTAGCAAAGTTTGCCCTCCACTTTGCTTTCTATGAAGGTTACAGCACCTCATCAAAGTCTTGTCAACTTGGTCACAGTAGGTGTTAAGAGAAGTGTGTGATACACTTTGGCAAAGTGTAAGATTAAACAAAGTGTACAGTATAGAAACTGTAGAAATATAGTTTGAGTTTGGTGGTTTAGGATGTTTTTTGTGATCGTCATTGCATGTACCCTGCAATAACGTCTGTAGTAAAGCTCAATATTCAAATTCGAGGAAGCCATTTTTAAAACTTCATGTGAAAGATGAACTATTAATAATAAAATATTAAATTCAAATGGTTTCAACGGCCACAGCATCCAGAAGTACGTACAAAGGTCCTGACACCCAGCACATTTGCGTAGGTGTTTCTTGTAAACCAAATTCAAACGGCTACAACAAATGTACTCAAATGTCTTTGACTGGAAACCTTTTGTAGGTAGGAAAATCACAGAAAAGTCTTGTGTCAGACATCCACCTTGTTATTTGGTGGGCTTGTTAACACAGCGTGGAAAGCTGTCATTTCTCTAGGCATGCCTGAGCACGGCAGATTTCGGGAGTGCCCCGTTCTGCCCCCTTTTCCTACTCAGCTTACACAAAAAAACTCCAGCATGGTTTCTCATCTCCATCTTATAAACTTTCAGTCATAGCTCTTAAATCAAACGTGGCAGAGTGAGTCAATCAGGCTGTTAAATCAGGTTGAAACAAGGTGCGTCAGTCGGCAGCCACTCTAATCCATCTGACCATGAGTAAGTTTCTGCTTAAATATTTGGCCCCAGGAGGTGAGTGCCCTCCCTCCTACCTCCTCTCTCTCGTCTCCTGGATCTGGTGTTCTGAGGGAAGTGATAATGACATGAAGTCCAGTCCAGGAAACAAGGGATATACACCAGCAACTGCTCGGCCTGGAGCAGTAATTCCCAGCGAGAAGTACATGTAACTCAAGGGGTAGCCTACTTCTGAAGTTCCTTTGGGGGTAAATGGAAAGATTGTGGAGTAGCTTGACTAATTTAAAACATTCATTACTATTTAAAAAAATTTTTTAAATACATCCACGCAGTTCACCAGGAGAATTCATGAAAAGTCGTTATCAAATAAGCAAAGAAACAGGATGGATAAGTGGTTGAAATACTAATAATTAGCTAAAAAGTAATGGATAAACAGTTAAAATAGTTAGCTTAAAGTAAAGAACAGTTAAAATAGTTAGCTTAAAGTAATAAACAGTTAAAATAGTTAGCTTAAAGTAATGAACAGTTAAAATAGTTAGCTTAAAGTAATGAACAGTTAAAATAGTTAGCTTAAAGTAAAGAACAGTTAAAATAGTTAGCTTAAAGTAAAGAACAGTTAAAATAGTTAGCTTAAAGTAATAAACAGTTCAAATAGTTAGCTTAAAGTAATGAACAGTTAAAATAGTTAGCTTAAAGTAAAGAACAGTTAAAATAGTTAGCTTAAAGTAAAGAACAGTTCAGATAGTTAGCTTAAAGTAATGAACAGTTAAAATAGTTAGCTTAAAGTAATGAACAGTTAAAATAGTTAGCTTAAAGTAAAGAACAGTTAAAATAGTTAGCTTAAAGTAAAGAACAGTTCAGATAGTTAGCTTAAAGTAATGAACAGTTAAAATAGTTAGCTTAAAGTAATGAACAGTTAAAATAGTTAGCTTAAAGTAATGAACAGTTAAAATAGTTAGCTTAAAGTAAAGAACAGTTAAAATAATTAGCCTAAAGTAATGAACAGTTAAAATAGTTAGCTTAAAGTAATAAACAGTTGAAATCATTATCTTAAAGTATAATATTGGACAAACAGTTAAAATAGTTAGCCTAAAGTAATGGATATAAAGTATAAAAAGTTAGCGTAAAGTAGCCTAATGGATAAATGGTGAAATAACCTAAAGTAATGAATAGTGGTTGAAATAGCTCAAATGAATGGAAAATTGTTGATAGCGGTGTTAATGAAGGGGCACTTCGATTTATCTGACAGGTCAGTGGGGGGGGGGGGGGGGGGTAGCCTATGTCTGATAAAAAAAGCTTTGAGTCAATATATATTATTTATTAATTTACAAAACACTATCAATAACATGAAAGCTTGTATTGCGCATGCTCACATGAAAATCCCAGCTACCTCTGAGCACTTCATCTTGACAATGGTCATCTCAGGTGCTATGATTGAAGGCTACCACCCACAGTGTCACAGGCCACAGTGTGAGGGACAGCGCCCCCAGACAGGCCTCTCTGTGTTTGCCTTACTGCTGAGTCCCTGCCAGTGTCCCTTGCTAATGAATGGACATTTAATGATCTGAGAGGGCCATTCAATTGAGTGGAAAATGTGCAGGTCTGTAGAGTGCAGCTCCACTTGTCGAAGGAAACAAAGGGCTCGGCTCTGTATTCACACACACACAGTAGAGAGGGACGGAGTGGATTCACACGCTGGCTTGAGAGGAGACACACACACACACACACACACACACACACACACACACACACACACACACACACACACACACTGCATGCATGGCATAACAAGGAAGAAGGCTCATATGCATTACTTACATAAGATATTTCATCAATTCTACCAACTAAAAAGTATTTCTAATGGGAATTATTGTACAACAAACAATATCCACAACTACTATCTCCTGCTTCTCCATCAGAAAACTCAATCACCTGAACACACAGACTTTAATATTTACAATCTCATGAATGTATTAACATTACAGCAGTTTAACACCCAATCAAACCTTAACCATCTGCCAACCTCAGCACAGTCACAACAAACAAAGGACGTGGACCACAGGTTTGGCTGTCAAAAAGCAACACATACATATGTGTTCAATATAAGCCGATCCTTTAATGTTCCAACGTTTATCTGCAGGTCATACAAGCCTAGTCATAAACAAAATGGCACCATGCGGTTACAGTGGCTCTTCTGCAAACAGCCTGATCAAAAGACGACGGGAAAAGAAATCCTCAGCGTTTATAGGAGGTCTGAGGGTGACCAGTGAAGTTTGCATGGGATCGGGCAACTAGACAGCCTATACGCTGCGCAGACAGGAAGGAGGCTTTATAAGTAGCATTGTAAATCATAGCAACTCACTTTACCACAGGAGGGAGGACAAGTGATGTGGGAGCAAACTCGCGTTGTGTTTGCAGGTCAGATTTACTGCAGTTACCCTCTAGATTGTGTCATTATTCAATGGTCTGTCCACCAGATTACATTAGGCCTGGTCACAGCACAATGCATCAGATTTACTGCCCTATATATTCACCTATTATCCAGGGTGAAGAATAGCGGGGCTGTTAATAATTGGATTAAGTGAATGTAGATAGGAATATAATTATCCAGTTTGTCAAAGTGGCAATGTGACTTTCAGAGACAATTGTAAACCAATATTCCCAATCCTTTCATGCTATTTCATCTCCGGAGATAACGTGTGGCCACACGTGTGTGTTTTTTCTTTCTGCTGTGTACCTATAAAGATAATGCAGCACTTTCTGAAAGAGGGGGCTGTTTAGGTCCCAGAGACAGATAACTGCTCCTTTGGTAAACATTGCAGACAAATGATAGCGTGGGCTTTGCAAGCTTGTTAAGTATCAAGTTCTGAGTTAATGTGTCCCATGGGAGGAGGGGTAAATCTTGACTTAGGTGAAATGCTCACCTGACCTTTTTGAGCACATGCAACAGCTAATAACTCGTGCAGAGAGATAGTTCTTTCATTCACCCTCTCCCTTAAAGATCTGTATTTTCTGAGATATAAACTGCACTGGATGAATAATAGATGTATAGTTTTAGGCATGTGTGTGGTGCTTATTCCTTTTCTATCTTTAAGACTGAGAGCTCATGCCCAAGGTTATCAGTCCTCTGGGCACAAAGCCAGATCCAACCCAGACTCCCCTCAAACATTTCTTTCTTTACCTTTGACTCCTCTGCACAGAATTGTTCATTTTGAACAAAAGTGTCTACGGGCAGAGAAAGGAATGCCGCGTGCGGTGACTCCCTTTTTAATGATTAAGCATTACTGAGAGTGTACCATTGTACTGCTTTGATTTCATTTTCACCCTTAATAAATCATTAACTTTATATCACATATTCCTATCACTGACATTTCCACAAAGCACCAGAAAGGTTTGGAATTGAACTCCGAAAGCTTATTTGCTTTCTTGCTGATATCTGTATGGTAAACTACAGCCAGCAGCCAGTTAACCTAGCTTAGCATAACGATTGGTAACAAAATAAGCTCATGCCACCACCAAGAAGAACTTTAACCCACTTTTCCTCCATTTCCTGTCCGCACACTCAAACAAATCGCCGTAAACCAAAGAAAGCTTCTTAGTATCGCTATGTTGCAGCATGGACTTGAAGCTAGATGCACATGTTGAAGCTGGGTACACTGAATAAACCAAGACTGTTCGCAGGTTATGTAATTGGCCACCGCAGCGCGACGTCGGGTTGCTTTTTCCCAGAAGTTGTTTCTGTTTCAACTTTTTGTGGCAGGCATCTCCATCGGTTTCCACCACCGCAGCCTAAACGCACTGCCCACATTGAAATGAATGGGAGGACTCACTTTCACAGGCCAAGAATTTGTCCGGCACATCACCTCTCATAAATCATGTTATTTAGTGAGCTTTAAAGGTGCTTATATGTGGCTTTTCTTACCTTAGACAGAGCCAGGTTTCCAGTCTTTATGCTAAGCTAAGCTAACCGGTTGTTGGCTGTAGCTTTATATTAAGCCGCCAGATATGTCAAGTGTGGTATCAATCTTCTCATCTAACTCTTGGTGAGAAAGCAAATAAGCTTATTGCCAAAATGTCGAACTATTCCTTTAACAGAAAGAAAGACAAACTGGAGGATTCATTGTTATGATGGGATAACATGGTTTTGTGTAACAGCTGTTTTGTTTCCACAACACAGTGAATATGTCCCGCTGTCTCCCATCGCTCTATCTGTCTGCCTGAGAGCTAAGCTCAAAAACAGGTGCCACTGGACAGTGGGAGAGTGTTTGTGGCCACGCCTTCCTCTTCAGGCTATACATTCCTACACTTAGCACGAACTGGAGACCTGAGGAACAGCAAGACCATGTGTGGGTCCCAAACCCCTGCTGCATTTCCTTCCTGCCATACACATACACCAAACATTCAAAGAACACGCACATGTGGATGCTGACATGCAGCCCCCGCACTCAAATGAACAAATGTGAACATATACTCATGAATGAATGAATGAATGAAGATTTAACAGGGATGCTTAGCAACCTAGCAGTCATAAAACACCATTTTCACATGCAGAGACATTATATGGAGAGGTATCGTATAACATCAGGCCAGTTGTCCCATATTAGATAAAGCCTATAGTGCGAACATATGTGCTTCAATGTGATAATGGCAATTCCATCCTGTATTACATCAAGTTGAATCCCAAGAGTTGAGTTTGTAACTCATGGAATGTAAGAACTTGATACAATGTGGTGTTTATTAGGACTTTGGAAATAATACATTTATTTCTACAGTGTGTTATCCCTCCCTTCATACCAAAACTGATTGGTAGATAAGCCGGCGTCAGTTGTTTCCTGAATGCAATCTCTTCATATGGAAACTGAGGCTGAGAGTTGAGTGGAATATTCAGGCAAAAGCTTGGTGTACTAAACAAAACGACATATTATTAGATTTCGCTCATGCATTATTCATATTTTATTCTAATATTAGATTTAATTTGTGCCAGACAAAGTTACAGCAGATCATTTGTCTCTAAAAGTTCACTTGATGTTCTGCAATATAGCCAAAGAACAGCCAATGTATGAAAGTTAAATCTTAAATGTGACATTGTGATAAAGCTGCATATTATTTGTGCACATGTGCAGCGTGCTTCTGCATAAATGTGCGCATGTTTCTGTTGTAAATGACTGGTTTGGTGGAAAGGGCAGAGTAGATCATGTTTTATTCCTGTGAAGGTCATCTGAGCCCAGCAAGAGTCCTGGCTGGACTTTAAAGACCGCTCTGTCTTCCCCCTCGCTATCAGCGCTCAGAACATAGTGGCTTCATAGCAAATCCCAGCTCCATGGCAACGACCTGCTCTGCGGTCGCCTGTGAGAGCGTGCTGTGTTTCATATTCAACCAATGTCCTGCTCTGTATGTTACGTTCGCCAGTTATGTGGATTAATATTCATGGAAATTCAACATGAGGCTAACATCTAGTTATTGTTTTTATTTTATTTTAATCTTCGTGTCCACACGGCTGTTTCTGTCGTTCTCACTGTCTGACGTCACACAAAGACTATTGAGTAAGTACAGAGAGAAGTGTAATGAGGACTATTATGGAGCACACTGATGCGTTTGCTCTGCTCTACAACAGCCAGTCCATTTCTATTATCACACATTCACATCAGGAACTGCACATAGCATCCCACTCTTCCCATCAGCCCTCGGCACTCTTTCAAAGGATGCCTTGAGATTGAGCCATTTGGGATATTCGACAAACCCACAAAGCAGCAGGAAAAGTTGAGCGGGAAGATGTTATAAGTATGTAAGCTTAACCTCCTCAATTAAGTGGACATCATGAGGTAGAAAGAACAACGAGAAGGGGAACAAGGGGGGACTTCTGTGACGGTACGGTGGGTTTGGTGAGGGGGGAAAAAAGGAAACTGGAAGATAAATTGCAAATTACATTCCATGAGTGTTGTGTGGGTTAAGACTGTGGAGCGGAGGACTCTGGGGGCAGCAGCAACTGCATTCGGGTCTTTGTCCTCATAATTCACTGGTGTAGGCTTACAGCGGGGTCTGGGGAATACACATTTTAAGGCCTGAACTCTTTTTCCTCTGTACTGTAACACTGGACAGGGACTGAAGGTGAACTTACTGCTCTTGTGCCTAAAGATTATCACATACAGCTTTTTGTACGCCTTTAATTTCCATTACTAGGCAACACTAGTGCCAACAGTGATTAACATTTGGCTGTCAACTCCAGCAGTGTATGTTTTTCTGCCTACAAAGAAGAGTGCAGTTTGTCAGTATCAGAGTGACACTTTTCAGATGTCTAAAGGGTGGGTCCAAGACCCGCAGGGGTGAAGGATCAGGTGTTCTCCAGTCCTTTCGCATTGGGAATTGATCACATAGAGGAAAAAATAAGAAGTGAAATTGCTCGTCTGTTGTTGTTTGGTCGCTTTAAATTCCTCCCTGCTAATATCTCTCTCTCTGGACGTTTGTCTTGTGTCGAGCCAGGGCGGTCAATCGGGGTCTGGATCTCATGGATCTGCTCTACGTCAGTGCAGCACCAGACGCACATCTTGATAAGGCAACAACAGGATGTTGACTGTATACACTGGCATGTTGTGCGCTCACCTTTGAGCTGAACAGCTTTTCACCTGTTAGATAATATGAAAACGCCAACACAAAGTTTAAGCCTGGATTAACTCTGGAAACACGGCCCAGGGTTGTTAAAGTCACAGATAAAGATGTGACCGCCATTGTAATGTAATGTGTGTTTTCTGTTTGTGTTGTATTCATACTTCTTGTTTCCTGGTATCAAAAGGCAGTTATATTAAGTATGGACACAGAACGCACACAAATACTACATATGCCCGTTTAACACAGTCAGTTACATTCATATCAACTCAACATTGGGATTACTTGGCTCTGTGAGAAGGAGGTGCACTTGGACAGAAAAGGTAACACAGAAGTGCCATGGGAATTTCAAAATAAAGGCGTATCTTCAAGCTCATATGCGTATGTTTTTACTTTGCTATGTTGATATTGTATCGTTTGATGTATTGTGGAATGTGCACAGTGAAGTACATTCCCCTCAGAGCATTATTTCACCGGGGGACGGAGGGGAGATTACCTCTGGGTGAGAGAAACTCCTGGAGCGAGAGGAGACGCAGAGTGGGAGCTCGGCTCATCAATTAGAGGAGGTCAGCGATGCCAGATGTAAGCCAGGAGTCAGTCAATAAAGCGGCCACGATGAAAGATTGCACGTTGCTGTGAAGATACAAGCAAACAGAGGAGGAGATGGAGCTGCAGCTGGTCTCTCGACACCAGGGGGTTCCTGAGAGAGGCAGACACAAACAGGGGAAAGAGGGTGGAGGGGGATTCATGGTAAAGGAAAGGATGCTTTAAAGAAGTCCGGCCTGCTCTGTGAACTCTCTAAGGGGATTAAGGGTTTAATGAATTGCCTATTGGAAGCCATACGTTTGAGCGTCAGGCAGTGGAGCGAGGCAGGGGGTGGCTGTCACAAGAGTGCTCATGTGAGGGCGGGCCAAGCGTCTATGAGGAGTTTTGACAGGAGGCCTGACTCTTATAATACAGTCCCTCCTACACAAAATATCCTGCGTTGAGCTAACACAATATATACATTTTGAAGAGGCTCTTTCTTGCAGGTGATAAGTTAACTTCAACTTTAAACATTGATACCATACTGTCTTGATGTGTGTTGAGAGAACACTTCCATGCATTTGGATTTCTTTTTTATGCTCGTAAAGGCAAAATACTGAAAGGAATTTTTTAGCACTAAACCTTTTTCTGTTTTTAATTATGATGAAGGTATTGATATTGAAAATATAGTGTAATACCGTATAAAGGTTTTACAAAGGAAAGAATGAAGTCACATATTGCACAAACATAATTTTGTAGCCTATACTATTCTTCAATGAACTTTTTTTTGGTTTTAAAAAGCGCAATTGAAATGTTTATTGTCTGCAGGAACAACAGGTGCAAAGCAACATATGTTGTGCGAGAGAGGAAGGGGTGAAAAGGCGAGAGCTAACCGAACTCTGCAGTCAGTGCACTTGTTTGAAATGGGTGTGGAGGGCAGTGAGGAAGGAAGGGAGAGCAGGGGAGGGCAGCAGAGAAAGGCAGAGGGAGGCAGACACCGACACCTAGGCAGTAACACTGCGCGAGGAGGGGGGACAGCCGGCTCTCAATGGGCAGGTCTCTGTGAAGCGCAGCCTACCTGTTGGAGCTCATTGCGGGAAACTAACGTGCCGGACTCACGCTGATCGTGGATCTGCGGGAAACCCACTGCACTTGCGAGGCATGAACAAACCAAACATGTCTCCCAGACTATTGCTCTGCGCGGTTTTGGCTGTGTACCACGGGACGCAAACCTGCAGCGGATTTAACATAGATGAACGGTTTCCTGTAATCAAAGAGGGGAAAACCAAAGGGAGCTTCTTTGGATTCTCAGTCGCTCTGCATCAACAGACGGAGGGCTCCAGAAAGTACCTGTAAGTTCTCAGCTGTGCATGTCTTAAGAAAATGTTTCCACTTGTTTCTCCTTTAAGAGGTGAACATACGCAGGCTACGCACCTGCTTTAGACCAGGTGGCGTAACGAAAAACAACCATTTTATCCGTCGCCTCAGAGAAGCTCATCGCGCCCACTTACTGCGTAAAACCCCGCGATGAAGGTTTGGAGACGACAGTTTATTGCGTTTAACACCTGTGGCCCGTTTGTTGACTGCGCTCACTTGTTAAACGGTTTCCTTCGCATCACACACTTTCCTTTTTCTACACATTTAGTGGTACTTCCCAAGGCAATCAGCTGTTAAAATAGGAATCTAAATTATATATATCTTTTTTTTTTACTGTGAATCCAACACTTTATCACCCAGTTAGTGCACGTGTCATTCTCCAACTTGCACTCAATCCTATTGTTGAACATGCATAATTCACTAAATTAAAAATGGCATAATTTCTGTTCTTCGAGAGGAACTTGTACTGTAGCTGCTGGTGATACAGTTAAACACAGGCTCATTCATCTGGGGGTTTTCCCTGTGCTGTGAAGTGTCTTTTAAACTCACAGCATGTGGGGAATTAAGCATTGATATTGTTTTTAAAAAAGTAGTTCCAGATCAGTTTTATGGGATCCCATATGTGCCACTTCTGTGTCGACTTCAGTACATATCCATTATGGAATGCACAGAAAGCCGTGACATATCCTGCTCTACTTTCTTTCCACCTATCCCGGGGCTATAACATTCAGCTGAGACACAAGTGAGTTTGTGTTTCGCAATAAAGGTGTTCATCGGCCTGTAACACTTGTAGGCTGTTATTACCGAGACATGAACGCTCATGTGGAGTTAACAGTGTTTTGGAGGATTAACATGAAAGTACATGCTCTTTAGTTTTTAGGAATAGTTGATGTTCAAGGACTACAATGTGTGTTACACATCTTTTCTTTTTTAATGAAAGATCCTCAAACTGTATCATTGTTTAGTGTAGGATTTCCCTCGGCCAATTACAGTGGCCCCTCATCCTTCCGCATCCACGATCACACAAGCGTGTCCATAACTTGTCGTTATCTGTGTCCTCGTTCTGCTTTGAAGGCTAATGCGCGAAGAAAATTGCCAACCACGACGCACTTCCTCTGTGTTGTCACCAGTGAAGTGAGTCTGAATGTAAGGTTTATCAGCCTAATCACTGCAGAAATGTCCCTCTAGTTCATAGAATGGATGCCAGTGTCTAGCTGACACTTGATCAATGAGGCCATCTTGACCCTGTCCCCAGAGGGATGGAGTCACTGTCCATAGACTGTAACCCGAGAAGGGGACCACATGGCGTTGGTAAAGAGGCTGGAGGCCTGTGGGGACATGGAGGCTGTTAAAAGTCTGATCAGTCCGCTGCTAGCTAAGAGGGTCAAGCTAATGTGTGCTCAGTTCCACATTGCACCGTTTAATTAGGTGATTAAGGATTCTACATCATGAGTAAATGATGCACACATGCCTCGAGGTGAAGTTCAGAGGAATAGTGTGATACATTATGGAAAGTGACAAGATCAATACCACTCTCTCTGAATATGAAGCTGCAGAGAGCAGAAACAGAACTGCTGTAAAGGTCCTCTGTGAACACAGCTTATTACGACACATATTTACGCTTGTTGTTGGGCGGCGACCTCTCCTGGACTTTCATCCAGTGGTGTTTGAAAGTCAACATGTCAACTACGTTAGTAAGTAACCACAGGTGACTAAGTTAGTACGTTAAACTTACACGTTTTAACCCAAACCACAATCTTTTTTCCAAAACCTAACCAAGTTGTATTGCCCTAAACATAACCAAGGAGTTCCGTTTCACAACGTTAAAGAGAACGGGCATATATGTCGTCCTGGGAGAACCCCATGTTAGAATCATAGGTAGATATCCAACCAGCAGCCTCTCGAAATCTCACTAATTACAACAGTTTGCCTTCAGGTAGAGCTAGGCTAGCTGTTTCTTATGCTAAGCTAACCTAAACGGCTGCTGGCGGTAGCTTCATACTTAGCATTCAGACATGAGAGTCGTATCAATCTCATGTATTTCCAAAATGTCAAACTATTCCTTTATATTTGATGGAACTTAAACACCACACATGTCAACAATTACAACTTATCTTCTTTATGTGTGTCTCTGTGTCTTATCGGTGTGTTTTATTTCTGATTTTGAAGACTCTTTGACACTTCCACCCTCAACGTGTAACCTGTGAAAGTGATAACCTACATACCTGAAACCAAAACCACACTTTCACGCTTGAATTTCTCAAGAAAGCTTTATAGCATTTACATTTCTTACAATGCTACTGTGTCTCCCGTTTCAACAGCCCATCTGTTATACGTGGACCGTCCTCCAGTACTCAGACTTTGTTGTGTACATACTCTGTGATTCTCCAAAGACGCATCACAATGTGCTGATGGTGTGTGCCATGTTTGGCTTGGGCTGGTTTTACAATGCTGTCTGTTTCCTCTGTGTTGTCTGGTTTCCTTTGTGGCCCCAGATCTGTCTCACCGCACCCTAGAGCTGTATGCTACATGTTTCCTCATTATCGGAGCCAGCTACAGTGAGGATATTTGAAAAATGCATAAGAACCAGTCGTGACATGTACGATGTTTAAAGTGGCCGTTCCTTGCGCATGCATGAGTCAAACAGAGTCCAGGATAAAAGTCAAGACAGAAGGTTTCCACTCCCACTATACTGCAATAAAGCGAGTGCAATAAAGTTTTCCCATAGTCTCTTAAGATGAGGGCTATTATCTAATTAGTCTGAACGTAGCAGTGCATTTTGGCTCAGCTGAAGCAATTTAAAAAATGTTTTTGGAATTGAGGAGGGTACAGGACCAATTAGTAAGCCGACATTGCTTCTTCTTGGGGAAGGGCTGCACCTGAATTATCTAAAAAGCTACCTGAGGGCAATTTGTACGGGGTATTCACTTCCCCACTCCCCCCTTCTCTTTGAATCACCCATTAAGGGCTCTGAGAGATTTCTTCCTGAGAGGGCTTTTTTTGTTCTCGGTCGTAGCGGGGAGGAGGGACCGGGCAGTCAGCTGGCCACCTATTGGCTCTTCCAGTCCCCTGACCCCATGGTATGCTTGGAATGTATTACCCTTCTCTGCACAGTCACAAACTGCCAGGTTTCAGGTTGAGACAAGACAGAAGTGAGTGATTCTGGGGACTATTGGGGAACACACCCACGCACACGCCCTGTAGAGTTTAAAGTCACTCCGTTGTCTCCTTCAGCAGACAAAGATTCCTTCTTTTTTTATGGCTGGGAACCTCTGCGACCTGAGAGGAAGAATTTAATTCCTCTGGCTGATGAATGTTTAATCAGAGTTGAAGTGCCTTTGCTTCTCCAGCTCATCTCTGTCTGACTGCAGCGGCCCGAGGCCATGAAAGTCAGCCATTTATGTTGACGGGGTCTTCCCCTATCTGCTGCGAGGTACAGATTGGTCGACCTGCTCGAAGGTTTATAGACACACAAGCTGAGGATTGGTTTGAACATGCACGGAAACATGGTCTGCGTTTCTTCAAACCCCTTTGAGTTGAATTACAGAGTTAACGCAGCAGATGAAGATGGTGTGCTGTAGAGAAGCTGCAAAGTCATCCTCTGGTATTAAATAAGGCTGCAAAACACAATAACACACGGACATTGTGCACGATGACCGTGTGTAATACTATCACTAAATGCAACGGTGCGTTATATGACATGCTGCAGCTCAGGCTGGTGTAAATGTTGCAGGTGGGTATGTCCGACCTGGCTGTGATCCAACATTCTCCCTCATAGAAATGCTAGAAGTCTGTCTCTGAAGTAGACCTAGTGTCAGTGGAAGATTTCCAAAGAACAAACCTGTGTTTGGCCCAAACACACGATATTACATGAGAGCCAGTTGTTCCTGATGTGACCCGGTGAAAAGGAGGTTAAAGCATCAGCAGCTAACGAGTGTGTTGAGGAATTGACTGCAGACCTTTTGAGACGATGACTTGCAGATTTCTCTTAAAGACTTATTGATGTTTTCAACAGCAGACATGATGGTTCAATAGGACCTTTTAAAAATAGTTCTAATAGCTGATCTATAAAGCATTAGTTGTGATTCATTAACCATAAATGCATCTATTAGTGTGTAAACCAATTATAAATGGTTCCTTATTTAAAAGTGGTACCTCTGCACCAGTACCAGTGTGTCCGTAGTGACCGACCCTAATCGTGTTGGTGTTTATTGGCTGTATCCAATCAGGTGGTACTGGCGTGAGCTGCATTTTGTGTGGCAGCAGGATGAATGACGTCTTCTAATAACATGTTGAAATGGACCCCCGCGGGTCACCGGGCCTCCTGCTAATCTCCACAGAGGAGATTCTCTCCGGTGGGGCTTTAATTGGAAATACCTGCAGTGAAGACTGTTTCTATCTGAACAGAACTGTAAGGGATCCCCCCCCCCCCCCTTTTCTCCCTCTGCTTGTATAAATGCTCTGCAAACAGCAAGCCGGGGCTAATGAGGGCTGCAGCTAGGGAAACTATATGCTTCAATACCTTTCTCTCTTTGTGCCCTTTGTCCTCTTTGAAGGGGAAGTATACGTTTACACTCGCTACAAGTCAGTGAATGCTGTAAGTCGTTGTCCGTCCTTCACAACAGTGCTGCAATTTGAGATTATTTTTTATTATCGATTAATCTGCCGATAATTTTCTCAATTAATCGTTTGGTCTATAAAATGTCAGATGTCGCTCAGGATATTTCTTTAATCTTTTGATATTCATTCATTCATCCTTTATTTTGACTCTGAAGTGCATTGAGGTCGAGGAAATCCTATAGGCACCAAGAAACAAATAAAACACGTAGTAATAAATATAACTATTTTACATGTAGAGCTGCAATTATCAATTAATCTGCTGATTATTTTCTAGATTAATTGATTTTGGTCTTTAAAATGTCAGAAAATAGTGAAGAATGTCCATCCCGGTTTCTCAAAGTCCAATGTGACGTCTTTAAATCTTTTGTTTTTGTAGTAGATCTTCAGATAAATACGATATAAAACAGAGAAATCAAGAAGTCTCCATATTTGAACATCTGAAAACTGCAATTTCTGCATGAAAAATGACTTTTAACGATGAATCGATGATCAAAACAACTAAATGATAGCTCGCCCTTCTTATCAATACAACTTGTGTTGATAATATATTATAAAATGCGTCTTAAATATATGATAAATAACGTATTATCTGGAAATCTTTCAAGCCTCAACAGGTAAAAACAGATGTTTCATGCACACACACACCTGCACTGCGTTTATGTAAGATGAGTAATATCTGAGAGAAAGCTTGGCACCACGCAGGCACGCTAACAGTGTTGATGTCTGCTCCATTACAGCTGTGACACAGCCCACCTGTAACCCCCCCCACTCCCCACTCCCCACTCCCCACTCCCCACTCCACCTACAGCTGGGGTCAAAATGTTAATAGAGCTGTTACTGATGTCTCTGGTGCATTCTGCTGTGTGTGTGTGTGTGTGTGTGTGTGTGTGTGTTAATCATGCTGTCTGGGGGTCATTCCTCCAGCGACAGCAGACTCTGGGTGGGCACAGTTAGCAGACCCAACCTACAGACATAAACCAAAATAACATTGTCTTTGTCGGACGATGTTTGACTCGTCGCTAATGAAAAGTGAGTTAGTTTATTATCAGGGGATGACCTGCCATGTTTAATTTGTTTACTCTTGTGTTACTGTTTCACCGATGGCAGATGGTGGTCTTCAAACAGGATGTTTGTCCAGCTGAGATTAGACTGGTGTGTGTGTGTGTGTGTGTGTGTCTAACACACTGATATCTTATTTTATTTAACACTATTCAATTGTTCCATTCCTTTTGATCAGCAAGCTTTTTTATTTCCATCAAATGACTAAATTACCATTTATCACAATGATGCCAGGATTTCATTTCCTCTATTTCTAATTGTTATGCAGAGTTTCTGCTTCTTTGTTTAACACATCAAACATCACCGCCAGCAGCTGAACTGTGAGAGTCTCAGAGAGCGTCAGACACGAGACGTAAAGCTGAACCCAGTGACAGACAGTCAGAGAAGTGTGACTGGAAAACAGAAAATGAAAACCTAAAGCTGATCAGTATTCTGTCTCACACCAGGTGAAGTTTCTGTGGCGTGTGTGCAGTGTGTTCGGTGTTCCCGCAGTTATTCACCACCGTCTTCCTGTCACTCTGTGCATGTCTAGTTAATAATTTACTACCTTCGACAGCTACACTGAAGGATATAAGAGCTACACGCTGTAAAAATACAAACTAGTTGTGTTACAGTAAAAGGTTATTCCTTTAGTGACGTTAGAAGAGTTTGATTTCTTCAGTGTTGCTTTATAATTAACAAGAACATGCATCAACTCATCATGTAAGAGTTGAAATATTTGTGGTTGAATGTTGTTGTTTGGGCTGGGTGATATTGTAAATCTACTTTTTATTTGACCTTTATACATCATGTAGTCATTTTACACATTTTCTGTGCATTCTGTAGTTAAACACCTACTAAAGTCAGAAAAAGCTCTTGTTTTACACCTATAAAGACTTATGTACATGTCTCATGTCATGATATATATATATCAATATTGTATAATGTACTTCCTGTAATCAAAAGATAGAAAGAGTGAACGATCATGACGCACAGGTGCTGTGATGTCCGGTCTGTTGGAGCACTTTACTTGCAGCAGGTTGATGTGTCACTGTTTGTCCAGAGAGGACTCATCTGTTCGCCGTGCTCTGTACGTGCACACACACACACACACACACACACACACACACACCGTCAGTGTGTTAACAACTAGGCGTGCTTACTGTGAATAATCTGATAGCAATGTGCAGGCTCAACCCCGACCTGCTGCTTTGTGAGAGCGTTTCCTGAAAGTACAAGGAACTGGGTTTATCAGAGTGCTATTGTAATACAGAGAAACCGCACACACACACACACACACACGTCCTCTTATAGGCAGCACAGTAACACTGTAACACACCGCGTCTATCAAGTCAACCATCCTCATTACATCATAACAAGAGCATAGAAAAGATCTCAGCCCTGCTCTGCTCCTGTCCCTCGTGCTTAATTCAATCTGCAAAGTGAGTCACTCCATTCAATATCATCTCCATTTATTGCTCAGTGGGTCTAAGTGGTAATGTTTCCGTGGAATCGATACGAGTCGCCTGTAGCGCAGGAGCTTTATACCGTCCTGAAGGACTGAGTTTGAGGGTTTAGAGCTTTTTGTGCGCTTGTTACTTGATTCTACTTGTTTCGCAATTTGGCGACCTCAGTGCAGGGTTAGGGTTAGGGTTAGGGTTAGGGTTAGGGGTGAGTGTGTATCGTGGACAGGACAGGTTGTTTGTTTCACTTTTGTTCTTCATCAAGCAGACATATCTAATCCAATGAATTAATCCGATAGTGTGTTTCATCTTTACGTTGAGCGCTGTGAACTTGCCCTCCAGTTCCACATGTTACCTGAGCTAGATCTGGCACAAGCTGCACCACCCTGCTGCAAAACAACAAACCCACTTGTGTTTGTCTTGTGCACAAACTGATCTGCCAGTTTATGATTGTGAAAATGATTGGCACTTCACTGAACCTCCTCAGCTCTGCTCATTTGGCATCGATCCTCCCGCTGTGTCCTCATCCAGCAACACCTTGTTACCAGGGGCAACATCTGCGTGTGTCAGCGGGTTGCTAGCGAGCCTGAGGTATGACACTTTAATTTCACTTAATTATCACCCTGAGAAGTTGCATACGGTGTGGTAGAAGGAGTGAAACTGGTCGAAACGTTGCATAGCCGAAGCCCTGAGTGCCACAGCCGCACCCTGTGACACACACGTGGCCTCATCTGGAGAGGTCATCCATCACTCGTGTAACGCCGACATACTCAAACACACTCGCAGCAGCTTTACCATGTCGTCACACTCCGGTTCAGACTGGATCCAGACGAAGGTGAATCTGAATGAGACGTTGTTTCTCTTTAAACACGGCCTGACATTGTCTGTTCTTGTTAGTCTTGCAAAAGCCAATGAGGTGGAGAGAAAATGTGATCCAGGATGGGTTAGTCATCTTTAATTAAGCTCCTGGTTTCACTTCTGTTGATGTTGAGTCAGGAGCAGGCGGGGGGGGGTGGGGGGACAGCTACATGTGTTGTGTTGAGGGTCTTATAGACAGATGTCTGTTTACCAAACTGACAAAGCCTTGTAGTGTTTTCTCTTTTTCGCTCCTGTGAGACAAGGAGCGATCACCCCCCCCCCATTACTCCCTCGCTTTTTTCAACACCTCCTCCCCCTCTTTTAGTTTTTGTTGGCGCTGTCAGGAGCTGCGGTGATTAAGATGAGTAGATAAGTTGACCTCTGTTTGTTTAACTCAACACCACGCACTGATATGAATATACAGTAGTTCATCCAACTCCGTCGGGGAGTTCTGCAACTTCACATGTGAGGAGCGCCGCGCTCACCTTGGACGGGTGTGTTTGGTAAATGTTTGGTTTAGCCAGACGATCACTTGTGGGGGCGAATTTCAACATGTCCTAAGAGTTGGAATGCAACCCCCCCCCCACCTCTCCCTCTCTGGGCCTTTGACAGCCTGTTTATGAGGAGGTGATGAGCAGGCGGGGAGGAGGAGAGCACACAGGACAGGATATGAGGTGCGTTGTCAGGTGAGTCAACGCTTTGTAACTCACGTTTTGGGGATTTTTAACGTACGAGTTGAGAAACCTGAAGATATCCTTTATACTTTGTTTTAGTGTTTCCACTCATTGTGCTAAGCTAAGCTAACAAGTGTCTTGCTGTAGCTTCATATTTACTGCACATACACGAGAGTGGTCGCACTGACAGCCCCGTACAAAGACGAGAGCGAGGAAAGCTGCGTCCTCGGCCCACATCCTCCTCCCGGTGGCCGGTCAGAGTCAAATCTAACTCCACGCAGGGAATGGACTGAGCGCATTTCACAAAATGTAAAACTGCTCCTTTAACTGAAGTGTTGCCTTCATGAAAACAGCGTTAAAGCTGCGTCTTCACTGTATGTCAAACGTGACGCGGTCACTCTGCAGTGTTGAATCTCCACAGCAAACACAGCTGACCCACGTGGCTCTGACGAGACGACAGTGTGTTCATGAGCTCGGGTCTTTTTCTCCGGTTTGCTCTTCCGGCCAAGGTTGCCCAAGCCTCCGTAAAGCGTTTGCGATTAGCGCTGGACTCTGTGCCTCAATTCCTCACAGTTTTTTCTCTTTCTGTGTGTGCAAAGTTCACACTAACCTCAGCTCTAAGTGTTTTAGAACACAGTCTTTCTTTGCTCTTTCTAAATACTTTGGTTTCCCACAAGAATGGCCGACATGTTTTGAGACACTGTGCCGTTTCACAGCTGACAAACATCTCTGGGTGGCCATGACTTCTCATTCCATTTCTAATCTAGTCTGTGGAAGTAGACAGGCAAGTCATGTGTACAGAAAACACACACCTACTTGCTCATGTGCTCATATTCTCTGCCGTATCGGAGCACACACACACACACACACACACACACACACACACACACACACACACACACACACACACACACACCCATGCACTTCTACTGTAGATTACAGAAGGGGCCTCCGCACTCACGGGGGGCTCTGTGGCCCTGATTCTCCACATATCAGTCAGTCCCACTAACTACTACACATCTCTGTGGAATCTCAGATGCTGTCTGCATTACTGAATGATTACCTGAGCCGAGGCCTCTTCCTGCCCGTCCGCTGGAAGCTGCTGGCCCTCAGAGGCCATCTTGGCTCTTGCTGGTTGTCATCACTGTGGCAAGATAATTGATTCATCGCTGATGAAGCTCGTCTGGGAGCAGGAAGAAGGGATAATTCAACCTTTCTGTTTCAAACTACGGCTGGAGGACGTCTGCGATCAGTGGAAAATACTTCACGGTCACGTTCACATAGTTCTCTAGTTGTAATTAGATTAGATAAGTAACATTTATTGCCACAACTCCTGAACTACGATTAAAAGCGTTGTCATCTCCCAGATGGTGACGCATCAGATCTGTAACGAGATCAGCGGTGGAAACAAACTCACATGACAAACTTCCCTGTTCACGTTCAGGCGACACATCAAAGAAGTCTTGAGATGTTCAATCCTGATTAGATTAGAGTGTGTGTGGGGGCATTTTGTGTACGTGGGGGTGTGTATAAATACAGGAGGCTGTGGTGGAGCTGTAGAGCCTCCTCCTTCTGTCACGTTTGACCTCTGATGACGTGTCATGTCAGAGCAATGAAGCGTTGACATTTAGATTTTAAGGCACATTGACCTTTCCGTAAAGGTCCACCCAAAATGTGTATTTATTCTTGCTTATCCGTGTGTGTAAGGGGCTCGCTGGCCTTCAGTTAATGTGACTCACAGCTTGACTCACTTTGCACCGTAGCAGCTTGTCAGCCTTCAACTAGGGATGGATAGGATTCTAGCGCTGATCGGGGTGAATTTCCATAATTGGGATAATGTTGAATATCCATCAGCGACTAACATGTGAGAAATACAGCCTGGTTTTAAAAATACAGTACAATACAATACAATACAATACAATACAATACAGTACAATACAATACAATACAATACAATACAATACAATCGCGATTATTCCGTCCAGGTTAATCGTGACGTGACAGTTTCAGATTGTCCCGTGCCTGCGTCCAACCAGCCTCGCATGAACACATTCAGGAAGCTTGAATGAAAAGAGCACACACTTTGATTACACGACTATATGCTTTTGTTTCCCACACAGTACAGCAGGCCATGTGTCACACTCACACACACACACACACACACTGTAAACAAGATTGTCGGCACCTTCCGCCTACAAAGTGGAGCTAATAAATCTTGTGCTGACAGTAAACAGTGTGTCCCAGCGCAGAGCCTGGTAGAGGGAGTAATCCTTCTACTTCAAAGTTCTGTGCTGTGTTACAAGGTGCTGATGTAGGGAGTGGACGACAAGATCAGGTCCATCACCAAGAAGTTAGTGTGTGTGTGTGTGGTGTGTGTGTGTGCGTGTGCGTGTGCGTGCGTGCGTGTGGGTGTGTGTGGTGTGTGTGTGTGTGTGTGCGAGTGTGTGGTGCCCAGACTTGTCACGGGTCATGCTCTGACTGCTCCACTCCCTCCGCTATTAATTCACAGGTCACGTGAACTGGCTCACTCTTGTCCGTGTGTGTGTGTGTGTGTGTGTGTGTGTGTGTGTGTGTGTGTGTGTGTGTGTGTGTGTGTGTGTGTGTGGAGGGGTTCTCAATCTTTTGTATCTTTTGTTCCACTTTCCCAAATAAATGAGAAAACAAAAACACAACATGACATAAAAATGTTATAATTGCTGTAAATACCCAAAACTAATACTCCTCTAACCCTCACCTTCACTGCCTGCTATTATAAATCCTAATGAAATGTTTCCTCATCACGCTTTGGAGCTTTTACTGGCACAGGGTGACCTTTTGTGTCTGTGTGTATTTGTATATTGTGCAATCTTAGCATTTGTCAGTACCTCCGTGGTCCAATAGGTGGCGCTCTAACGCCCACCAGTGGTTGAGAAAAGCTGTTCTACAACTTGAACCTGCAGGATACGTGTTTCCTGTGTTTAGACTAGAAAGATTATGTTGATGTTGTATTGTCTAACATATAATCCAATAATCTTTCTATCTCTTTCTTTCTGTGTCCAGGCTTCTTACAGGAGCTCCCAAAGAGAAATCCAATTCTCTAAAAAATGTCAATGAAACAGGTGCCATCTACTCGTGCCCCATTACAACTGACACCGCAGACTGCTCCAGGATGGACCTGGTCAGCTCAAGTAAGCATGACGCCGAGCTCTCAGACGGGATGTATCCTTTTAAACCGGCTGATGCGGTATTATAACAGAGGCACGGGATGGGTGAGGGGTCTGAGGGCGCCAGAGACACATGGGGAAGGTAGTCTGCACCTGAGCAGATGACCAGCTTCCTCTTTATACAATAAGGACAGAACTAGTGTGTCAAACGTCTAATCCTCCGCATGACCAATAGCATGCGGGATCATCTGCTGCACCTACATGATGAGCTGCAGGATATGAAACTCTGAGAGCGCGTCTTTTCTTAATTGAAGGTTATTAACTGATAGACTTACTTACTTACCTGGAGGCTACAAGTAAGAGCCATAATAAAAGGATTCCTCATCACTTTTGATGTTGAGGTCGGTGACTGTTGCTGCACTCACAACACATTTCTGTGGTAAATATATGTCAGGGCACGATCCAGGCTGCGTGAAGCGTCATTTTCCTGCGAATATTATCACCATAATCATAATCAATCGTGTTGTTTCTTCTCACTGTAGACTGTTTGTTTGGTTCAAATATGGCACGGAAACAGTAGAAACCCGGTTCTTTAATAAAAGAACAAACATGTTTAATAATCTGGATGATAAACGGTAGATTTTACACTTTATTTACATAGTTCATAGTGAGCTTTTAAACCCTTTTTAATGTAATTCCCACATCTGCCTCATCCGCAGCCAGCTCGTCCGAGATGGTGGAGGGCATGTGGCTCGGTGTGACGGTGGCCAGTCAGAGGGACCAGCCGGCGGGACGCGTCCTGGTGAGATGACACGCCGCATTACTCTATTAGTCAGTGTCACAGGTGGCATATTATATATATATATATGGTAATATTTACTGTTGCACTGAGGGGGAGGCACGGTGAGATAAAAAAAATAATAAAACCCCCTCTGTACTTCAATCGTCACAGATGACACAATGTGCTTGTTGCAATATTTACTGCAGCATAAAGCAACCAGATGATGCACTCAACACACACACACACACACACACACACACACACACACACACACACACACACACACAACTCCACGTCCTCTTATAGGCAGCTTTCTATTGGAATCCTGCAGGAACATTGTGCCAACATCTCATGTACTCTTAGTTATGTTCTAAGAGAAAGAACAATATGTGGCTCACAAAGTAAACAGCTCACACACAGCGGACATTACTTCACATTCATATAGATTATAATGAGAATTTGCTGTTTTATTTAATTTAAAAGGTTTGTTCCACCCTTAGCCATTGTTAGTTTTTAATGTGCATTATACAACAGAAAGTAAGTAATAATTGTAGCTTTGATTCGATCGTAGTATATGTACATTATCAGAAGCAGCTTCCAGATTTGACACGTTGTAAATGTGAAAACACACTCTTCTCTGGTGTCCAGGCTTGCGGACATCGCTACGTGAAGATCATCAGAGGGGAGCAGCGACGAATGATAGGAAAGTGCTACGTCAGGAGCAACGACCTGACCTTTGACCCCAACGACGAATGGCAGACTTACAGTTACGAGGTCTGCAACCCCAACTATGACTATGAGCTTGAGGGCATGTGCAACATGGGCATCTCAGGCGGCATAACAGAAACCGATGTCTACATCGGCTCTACGGGCAGCTATGTGTGGCAAGGTGGGCACTGAAGAGTTAACGCTAAAAAAAGATGGTGTTTTGTTATAATAGGCTGGTTTCACAGACGGGGATTAAACCCTGTGCAAGTCTGTCACTGGGATTATTCTCTGTCTGTGCAGTGCGTTGTGCACGAGGCAGACCTAACAGTGTTGTCTAATTCTGCTTTGTTACAAAGGAAATGTTCATGTAACGTGGAGAGATCCAGATCCAGCGAACGCCTGGGACTCTGTAGACAAAGACTTTGGACAGCTGAAAAGACGATACAGTTATATGGGTAAATATATCGTATGTTTTTGCCTCATATATACATCCCATGCACTCTCATGCTTTTTAAGGCCTCTCCACCCTCCCACAGTCAGATGACAGTGAATCTCAAACGCTTTCTTCCTCAGGTTACTCAGTTGTTGAGGAGAAGAAGTTGCTGAGCCATGATGAGTACACAGTGGTGACGGGGTCTCCCAGGGACGACGCCAAGGGCTCTGTGATGTTCGGGTTAAAGACCAACTCAGACATCAAGCTGGGACTCATCCTCCCCGGAGAACAAGTGGGCTCGTACTTTGGCAGCAGCCTCGCTATCACCGACCTCAACAATGACGAGTGCGTCTCTTCGTTATTTTTAATTAAAATCCAAACAGAGGACCAAAACAAAAACATATTTTAAGCATGAGCTACTTGTGCTTCTAAAGTCACGGACAGAGAAGAAGAAGAAAAGCACGATGTTCGCATGTCTGTAACTTTATCTTGAGGCTGCCTCACGCTCGAACGCTCTGTCGCTATGATCTGCCTTGTTATGTGCAGAATGCTTGACACTGATGAATGTATGAGCTGAGATGAGAGAAGAAAAGATGTCCCTTCAGCAGCTGAGATAAGGTGTTCGTCATGACATCATGTTAAAATCATGTCTCTCCCTCGCTGCGTGGAGGGAAACCTCGTTGGCCCTGAAGGAATACTTGATGAATGTTTGAGATCCAGGGGATTGAATGCTTTAGGATGACCTTGTTTGGTATGTGCATGTATTTGCATATTAAAGTATCTTCTTTGGACATTTCATTTGCCTATTACAGCTGGAACGACCTGATTGTGGGCGCCCCGTTCTACTTTGACCGTATGAAGGATGAAGGAGGAGCAGTGTACATCTTCATGAATGAGAACGGGTCGTTTCAAAAGACCGCCAGCATGGTGCTGAAGGGCCCATCGTCCTCTGCCTTCGGCTTTGCGGTGGCTGCCATCGGCGACGTTAACCAAGATGGATTCCAAGGTACGACACAAACACAGCTTGCCTAAATGCAGCCTAACTTGCAGATACTTCTAGTTAAAGTCCATCTTATGATGTGTTTCTATTATTTTGTCTACCCCGTGCACTAAAAGGTGGTGCACTAACTGTTCTGCTGTGACTAGTTTGGTCAAAAGGAAGCATTCAGTTCCTCATTAAGGCTTTGTGGGATTGTTTTGTGTGCTATGTTGCTAAGATATTATCTCAGCAGGGACAGGTGCCATGTTGTACACATTTTAAGTAGTGCTATGCTTCCACCTAGAGGCCAAATTAAGTCCCTGAGTGTCGTTTCAGCAGCCTGCCTTTGCATTTTCTTTCCCCTCAATATGTCACAACGTTGTTTGTGTCTGCAGACTTTGCAGTGGGAGCTCCATTCCACGACACAGGAAAGGTTTACATATGGATGGGGAGTAAAAAGGGAATCTCAAAGGAGCCCAGTCAGGTAACATAAATGACTTCACGCCATGGATGCACTTCATACTCTGAAAGATGTGTTGACCTCCTGCGTGTCATTTCCGCCCTCTGTAGGTGATCGAGGGTAAGTCAGTGGGAAGTGGAGGATTCCACACCTTCGGCTACTCTATCAACGGAGGGATGGACATGGATGACAACAGTTACCCGGACATCTTAGTTGGCTCTCTGGACGACCGATTGGCCCTGCTCAGGTAGAAATAAGCGAGGAAATTGTTGGGTGAAAACACAGTATTTGTGTGTGTACACTGTGTACTTGTACAGTTTGATTCCTCGTATCATTGTGTTTGTTTTCAGGGCTCGACCAGTCCTCCACTTAACGAATAACTTCACTGTCGAGCCAAAGGTTGTGGACTCCAATCAGTGCCCTGAAAGCACACCCTGGTGAGATGTCTCCTCAGAACACATCAGTCTCACACTCGCTCATTCGGTTTGGTTTGAACAGAGATTCATTTGTGTTTTTGTTTTGCAGCATCACAGCGACAGTGTGTATGTCTTTCACTCCAAGCAATGGAAACAAAGACTTCAAGAAAAATACCAGTAGGCAGTCTTCATTTACTCAAATTACTTTTTTACTTTTTTACAATGTTAATGTAATGTGTTAGATTACTAATCATTTTAAATTGCCTGAATTAAAAGCTGCAATTTTGAATCTACATGTATATCCAGAGATGTGCACAGACATCTCGAGGGACTGTTGCTCCAACGTTAAAAACTTAAACAATTATAAAGAACAATTACATTTTAAAGATTAATGACATTTCAGAAACTGCACATTGTTAGTGTAAGTCAACATAAAGCCCAAAGTAAACAGGGTTTGTTTGAAAATGTATTTCTTACTAAACACATGAACTTGCTGCAGTGATCTATAATGTACAGTGTGTGTTTTTGACTTTGTGCAGCGGTGAAGTACACGGTGGAGGCCGACGTGGAGAGGAGAAGAAGCCCTCGTGTTCGCTTTAAGGACAAGAAGGACGACACGTTTATCGGCTTCCTGAGCCTGTCATCGTCCAAAACCAAGTGTCATACTCTGAAACTGATTGCAGTGGTAAAGCCTCAGTATAAATACATCATAGTGTGTGTGTGTGTGTGTGTGTGTGTGTGTGTATGTTTGATATGGTATTTTCTGCCGTGGACATTTAAATTGAGAAGGTGCTGTTGCCCCTTCGACTAATTTAAACTTCCCGGATGATTCTACAGGCGCCTGTGAGGGACAAACTGGAACCGGTGGTCTTTTCCCTCAGCATGGCCTTACATGAACAAAAACCTAAATCCAGACGTACCCTGCAGAACCTGGACTCCTTCCCAATTTTCAGCCAGGAGCAGAAACTCATTCAGAGGACTGAGGTACGGAGCGGCCAGCGTTGCATTCATAGGTCACATTGTAAATAACTAGATATGGTATAATGTGATATTATTTGTTCTATTTCCTGCAGATTCACTTTAAGAAGGAGTGTGGCTCGGACAACACGTGTAGCAGCAACCTGCAGCTGACAGCCCAGTTTGTTGACAAAGAGGAAAAGCCTTACCCCAGGTGAAACTAAATTCTAAGAGTTATTTTAAAGCTGTTACAGAAACCTTTTGTTGGAGATTTGGGGAAATGTGTTTATTTGCTTTCATGCCAAGTGTTAGATGAGAAGATTGATACCTCTCTCATGTCTTCACTGTAAATGTGCAGTTAGCACCAGCCGCTGGTTAGCTTAGCTTAACATAAAGACTGGAAAGAAGGACATGTTACATATATTTAATCTATACAATTACTTTTGGACAGAGCCGATAGAGCTGATTCCCCTTGTTTCCTGTCTTTATGCTAAGCTAAGCTACTGTCTCCTGGCTGTAGCTTCATGTTTAGCGTACAGACGTGTATTTACCTTCTCATCTAACTCTCTGCAAGACAGTGAATAAGTGTCTATTCCCTTACTGTCAATATGCAGTGTCTTCATTTTAATTAATTCTTCTTTATATACCGTCTATGATGTGTAACAATCACAAATGTTTCTCTCAGAACTTTAGCATTAGCACTGAGGATTAGCTGTCACTGCCACATGCTTACAGCAGCAAGCAATACCTGGTTATAAATGTAAATGTATTAATAATCCACAAAATAAGTGAAGAAGTAAAACCTATTGTCCATGTATCCTTGTGTCCAGGCATGGGCAATTCCAGAAACTTCAGTTCAACAGCAATTTGAAGATAATAAGGCTGAGGGTGGAGGTGACCAACTTTGATTCTCGGGGGAAGCTGGGGGAAGATGCCCACCAGGCCATGCTCAACGTCACCATCCCTGACGCACTGAAATACTCCGGCGTCAGGTCGTTGTCGGTACGTCCACTGGAGGGCAGCAGACGCCTGAGAAATGCCCATTTATTAGACATTTCCTCATGCCATGTGTTACATTATACTGTAGAAATCTTTATCTATGTTTGACATCAAAATCTAATCCTTTTGTTCACTTTCTCATGATGCTGATTCAGGATCACGATGTACAATGCACTCTGGATGGCACAGTGATTTGTGAGCTGGGGAATCCACTTAAAGGCAATGAAAAGGTACGTTTGAATCGACGTCATCGACGTTGACTCTTTTCCTTGGCTGAGATGAGTTTGACACACTCTTGCTTCCATTATCAGGTGTCACTTACCATCAAGTTTGAGACCTCAGGGATCAATCTGAACACACAGGAGATTGAGTCCCAGCTACTTCTGTCCACGTAAGTGCTTAACATTGATGCATGATTGTATTTCCTTCTAAAGCTCAGTTTTGATTCCATAGTTTAGTCATTTGAAGCTGATCCTAATAGTATTTTAGTTTTTTATTTAGCACAAAATGTAAAGTTGCATAATCAATATCACACTGGCAAACAATGTTGTGATACGGGTTGTTTCTTCAGTCTTAGTGAGCAGAGTGACCTGAAGCCTGTGTCTGTGGCCCTGCTGATTGAAAACACCATCCTCCCCTCATTCTCCATGTGAGTGCCATAACTCACATGACATACTATATATACACTGAAGTAGTTACATCACATTATCTTCCACATCTAACTTCTAACTCTCAACCCGTCCAGAGTGAACCCGCTGGTACAAACAGAATTCAGTGGGACGGTGATGGGCGAGTCAGCCATGGTCAACACCAGTGACGTGGGCAATCTGGTGGAGTTCACCTTCAACGTGAGTCACCTCCACCACTCACACTATATTAGATCTCCAGGACTTTATATTGCATCTCCACCCTGTCTTTTGAAGCCAAAACGTTCATTCTTCAGAAGTTTAATATTGCGTGGGGTAGTTATGTGAGTCATGGTTTGTGGTGTAAGCACGACCAGGGGTGGATACTATTTAGGGGTTACAAACTCACAGTGAAGCCCTGACTGTTATTTCACACCAACTGTTTGATTTCTTCTGAAGTTTCCTTTTTTTTGTGCTGCCACTAGGTGAACATGAGGGGACAGCCCCTGGGAGACTTGGGGACCCTGGCTGTGGAGTTCGAGTGGCCGTTTGAGGCATCCAACGGCAAGTGGCTGCTGTACCTGACGAAGATCATCGTTAAAGGGGATTCAGAGGTGGAATGTAACCCTGCTGGAGAAGTTGTCAACCTCCTTAACCTAACTGTAAGGATCTTTTTTTAGGCTTTGGTTTAGACCCACATTATGCTCCTTTTCCTCAAGAGCCAATTGATATGTATTGTTTATGCCCAAATCCTTGGACACTTTGAAGCAGTGTCCAGAAACAGATACTGAAGATTCAGATTTTGAGCAGTGATTCAGCTATCTCTGAACCACATGAAAACATCCTGGGTTCATATTCAGACCTTTGATACATGCCGTTCTTTTCTCATCTAATCTTTCTTATCTGTGTAGCCTATACTGTCAACTACGCAAAAGCTTTTCTGTTCATTATTTTTATAGCTTACTCCTGCCCACACCCAAGACCTACACACATCCCAAAATGTCCCATTAAAGCCACAAACACATACAGTTACATATAAACAGCGAGGAACGGGCTTTAATGAAAAGGCTAGAGCCAAAAACAAGACTGTCTACAGCCATGCTAGCAACCCTGTGAGGCTGCCACAGCTGCACTTTGAGCTAAATGCTAATGCCAGCATGCTAGCATGCGTGCAATGACAATGCAGGTGTAGGCCTACTGATATTTAGTATGTCAAACTAAGAATGTGAACTATTCACCGCTTACAATCTTAGTTTAGCATGTTAGCATGCTAACTAATAAGCTAATTAGCACTAAACATAAAGGTGCAACACAAAGTAAAGCTGAAGCCGTTTTATTAGGTCATAAACCAAAGCTAGCATGACTGACGACTGTGCGACAGTTGCTCACAGGTGTCTTTGGGTAATGTAACAGTGTACTTGATGCATTTCATTGAATTAGGCTGATATTAAGCAAGTCAGTGTACTTTAACTTTGCTCCTTTTGTGCTGAAAACAGGGTTGTTGCATGAGCTGTAATTCATCCTGACTTGAGTGTGAACTGAAAGAGCCTGAGCAGTGTTAGAAAAGGGGGGTGAAAAACCAAACCACAGATGTTCAGAAATACATCTTGGTATTAAAATAAAAAAGGTCTGTGTCACCACATACAGACCCAACAGAGCCCCAAATAGAAAGTCATAACGCGTGCGGCCTAGATATAGTCAGAAGAAATGACAGTGCTATTCTAAGAAGAATTTTGTAATGTCTTTATCAAAACCAGTAATTACCGCCACAAGCTCTCTGATGTCATGTCTCTGTCTCATGTGCTTCCTTCTTCAATTTTTCCTTCTCCCTGTCCTGTCTTCCAGTTGTCAGGGGGCGGACGAAAGCGTACTAAACGACAGATCGTGGTGGATGATGTTGATACGACAAGGCCACATATTATTGAGCCACAGGCAGCCGTCACGCTGCTCACTTCTCGCAAAGAGTCCTACCTGTTGGTAAGAAACAGATCTGCCTTATTAAGCGCTCTTGTGCACCCGCTTTTCACACGTCATTTGAAGTATATATCAATTGTATTTCATAGTATAGTATGTAAAAAAAGGCCTAAAAAAGTCATAGTATAGTATGTCATAGAAATGTTATAGTTCGTCCTAATAAAGTCATAGTATAGTACGTCATAGAAATGTTATAGTTCGTCCTAATAAAGTCATAGTATAGTACGTCCGAATAAAGTCATAGTATAGTACATCCTAATAAAGCCATAGTATAGTATGTCCTAATAAAGTCATAGTATAGTACGTCCTAATAAAGTCATAGTATAGTACATCCTAATAAAGTCATTGTATAGTACGTCCAAATAAAGTCATAGTATAGTATGTCATAGAAATGTTATAGTTCGTCCTAATAAAGTCATAGTATAGTACATCCTAATAAAGCCATAGTATAGTATGTCCTAATAAAGTCATAGTATAGTACGTCCTAATAAAGTCATAGTATAGTACATCCTAATAAAGTCATTGTATAGTACGTCCAAATAAAGTCATAGTATAGTATGTCATAGAAATGTTATAGTTCGTCCTAATAAAGTCATAGTATAGTACGTCCTAATAAAGTCATAGTATAGTACATCCTAATAAAGTCATTGTATAGTACGTCCAAATAAAGTCATAGTATAGTATGTCATAGAAATGTTATAGTTCGTCCTAATAAAGTCATAGTATAGTATGTCATAGAAATGTTATAGTTCGTCCTAATAAAGTCATAGTATAGTACGTCCTAATAAAGTCATAGTATAGTATGTCATAGAAATGTTATAGTTCGTCCTAATAAAGTCATAGTATAGTATGTCATAGAAATGTTATAGTTCGTCCTAATAAAGTCATAGTATAGTACGTCCTAATAAAGTCATAGTATAGTACATCCTAATAAAGTCATTGTATAGTACGTCCAAATAAAGTCATAATATAGTATGTCCTAATAAAGTCATTGTATAGTACGTCCTAATAAAGTCATAGTATAGTATGTCCTAATAAAGTTATAGTATAGTATGTCCTAATAAAGTCATAGTATAGTACGTCCTAATAAAGTCATAGTATAGTATGTCCTAATAAAGTCATAGTATGTCCTAATAAAGTCATAGTATAGTATACCATAAAAAATGTCATTGTGTATTGAAGGAATGCTCCAAGGGGACAGCACGATGCGTGACATTCACTTGTCCGCTGCTCAACATGACGGATTCAGCCAAGATTTATGTCCAGTCCCGTTTGTGGAACAGTACCATGCTAGAGGTCAGCTCTCCAGCTGCACACACACACACACACACACACACACACACACAAATAATATTAATAATTTAATAAAATTGTCCCTTTATATTTTCACGCCGGTTGATCGTGTGTTCCCACAGGACTACTCCAACGCTCTGAGAATTACAGTCAGAGGTCAAGCCACACTGAAGCTCATCACAGATAAATCAACCATCAGGATGGACAGTCAGACCAGCATGGTGCGTGATGGTGGTGATGGTGGTGATGATGATGATGATGATGATGATGATGATGATGATGATGATGATGATGATGATGATGATTGTACTTGAATTTCTCCACCTTTCTTCTAGTTTACAGTAGAAATAGAGCCACTTGAGGGGGTGGAGGCACCTTATGAGCTCCCGCTGTGGATCATCATCTCTGCAGCTGTGGCGGGAATTCTACTACTGGCAATAATCATTCTTATACTTTGGAAGGTGAGACTATCGATAACCATTGCACTGGTTACACTGTTTCACTTGCTGTAATTCTGCAGACACAGAATCTAAATTGCACTGAATCTCACCACATGTACGTTTTTTTTCCCCCTCACACCAACAATCCTCTCTGGATTATATGATAGCTGACTGATGTATAACCTCCAGATCAAGCCTTTGGTCTAACTTTTGATTTACCCCCCCATGCACCCTCCTCCTCCTCCTCCTCCACCCACAGTGTGGCTTCTTCCAGAGGGCCAGCAGGAGGGAGATGTATGAGGCCAAAGCCCAGAAGGCTGAGATGAAGATCCAGCCCTCTGAGACAGAGAAGCTGACTGAGGACTACTGAGGCCCATGGGTCCCCCAACAGCACACAGCAGTGGGGCTTTTGGGTAACAACACCCCTTCAAATGGACTTTCTTTGGAGACTATTAATTAAGCTTGGAGTGTGATTCAACTCTTTTAACCACTTAACTTTCTCTTTCTCTTTTATATCCACCTAACATCGCTTCTACTTCCCTTTCAGGCTATGCATTGCGCTGCTGTTCACATTAAATCCTGTTTGTCTTCCCTACTTCATCTTGTCTACTCAGCGTGGGTTTATCTTTTACCTAACTTGCTTTTCCTCAGCCTATGAATTCTAACTCTCCTTCTCAACCCGTCATTAATCCCAGTTCTCCTGCTGTTTGAGTGTATCCTCCTTAATGTCACGTCTCTCTCTCTCTCTCTCTCTCTCTCTCTCTCTCTCTCTCTCTCTCTCTCTCTCTCTCTCTCTCTCTCTCTCTCTCTCTCTCTCTCTTTCTCCACCAGCTTGGATTCTTCAAGCGAGCCATCTACTACCGGAAAATGCCAAAGCACCAGGGGGTGAAAATTTGCAAGGCAGAGAGGTATCAGCTCAATCTGGGATTTCAGTTTGAGGAGCCACAGAAAAAGTATTGGATCACCAACTGGACAGAGATGCAGCATTACTACTACTGAGGCCCCGAGACACTCACCGTCACACTGGTTTGACACGGGCCAATCAAAGAACAATGGGCTCGGTCGAGCCACATACATGGACCAATTGATGATTTCCTTTTTTTTTCTACTTTAAGTAGATTTCACCAACTTTTCCAGTGCAATATACTGAACCGTTTGTTTCAGAGATTGTAATTTGTTAAGTATTTTCGATGAATGCAGGGTTGGAATCAAGGTTGCATTCACGAGTAAATTGTAAATGGTTTTTGATTACGGTGTTTGCATGTATGCTTTTTTCTTTCTGAATCCTCCAAGCAAAAGTTGCTGGTCATTCAACATGTTTATTTCCACCATGTCTGTTTTCCTCTCGAATCAGAGGAGTGAGGATCGATCTTCTCTGTGTGTCCCAGGCATTACTTTGTGCTCAGCGGCTGTAGGGTATGTTAGGGTTTTAAACCTACGTCAGTCCTTAAAGGAGATCGTTTTTTGAACTGCACTTTGAACACGTTGAGCAGCATCCCCTCTGCTACGAGCGTCGGTACGTGAATGTCCTCATCGGTGGCAAGCATTACGTAGACTAACATCTGAAATGCAGTTATGATTGTGGAACTGACCTCCAAAAAGTGACGTAGAAAAAGTATTTCCCTGTGTAAATACAGAGATAAATTGATACTCATTGGTGAATAATTCATTTTATAGCCCAGCTGGACATGTTTTGATTAAATTCCATGTCAAGAATCAATACAAACGCCCCGGGAACAAGTTGACAAGCAATAGCTTCATGTCTGTATGTAGAGTTAGCCAACATGTGCACACTTGATTATTATTTATTACACTGTCTTGTGTTATTACAGTAAAGAACCTATCTTTAAAAGAATATCACAAACAGGGAGTCATGACACTGGATTCAATAAGGTTCTGGGGACCGTAAAGCTCTAGCGTAGATAGTTACGTTATATATTGTACATAGTGACAAGATACAGTGACTGTTTGAATCAATGCTCATGTCATTGGCCTTTGTTGTTTCGATGTCCCTAAGCTTTGTATTTTTGTATGAGACAGTAAGGTGACACTTGGATTGTTTCCAAGCCATTGTGGCCCCCATTGAGGTCAACCTGCAGCACTGAAAACAGAGCGGACCGGGAGAAGACCGTCTCTGAGCGGTCTCTGAGTGTTGCGTTACCGCTCTTGTCCGTGTTACCTGAGAGCCCTGCAGTTGTTGTGACCGAGGCTGTTACAGAGGCTCCATTGAGAAGAGGGAAAGGCTGAAACCGATGCACAAACTCTGCTCTCTGTCGTGTTTTTGTTGTTTTGTTGTTTTTTACTGTGCAGTTTCAATGTAATTAAATCGTTTTTAACAACCTTCGCAGTTGTTTTCCATAATATCTCGTTTGATCACATAGAGCAGAATACATATTTAATGTATTTATTGTAGAAATGCAACAAATTCAACAAAAGAAAAAATCAAATATTCAAAAAATGCAATCAATGACTTTACAAACATTCATTTAAAAACATTTCCTCCCTAAACATTCAAATATTCCAATTAAATTACCAAACTGTAATGTTCTTTTGCATAGGCAAACAATAATTTTACTCGAAGTGTATACAATAAATATACAAGACTAAGGAGGCAGACCAAAAAGAAAAGCACATTTGATCAGATGTATTGTACAGCACACAAAAACAATGGTGTTCACATTGAGGTTGGTACTGTGCGAGCGACAGTGAACCATCACGGAGGACTAGTCCTTTTGCTTGAGCTCCATCGTGGATAAGGACTTTTCAGACCTCTTTTTTGACTTCCTGTACTTGTAGCCCAATAGGATGGTGACCAACAGGAGCACCACACCGAGGACCAACAGGACCCACTGGCCCGCTACGGCAGAGGAGCCTTCCACACTCAGACCCAGGAAGTCCACTTTATCAGCTTTGACTTCACCTGCTGGACACGTACAGGAAATAACAAATAAGTACTGATGGAAGGAATGTTTACAATGTTTACTCGTTCACATTTAACATATTGAACAAGCTGCAGTTCTCCACATGAGGTGCTGTTCTGTCAATTTCAGATCTAAACACGCCTACTTTAGCCGCTAAAGGGAAGAAAAGTAAGAGCAGTTTTAGGGTATATGCAGTCATGGTATAGTATGCCATAAAATAAAGTAATTAAAAATGTCATAGAAATACAATGACTTTTTAATGATTTGAATTAAGATTATTATTATATATTTCTTTATACAATATACAATGACTTTTTCTGATTTTATTTTATACACTATATTATCACTTTTTATAGACATTTTTATGGTATACTATACTAGTAACATTTTCGCCAATTTATTTAATAGTGTATAATATAATATGACATTTCTTACAGCATTTTTCAAAGCACAAGAACTTGACGTTTTGTTTTAACATAATATATGATTATTTTATGAATTTAACTACAATACTATTATTTTTTAGGATTTATCTTTACATACTCTATTACTTTTATTTTTCATTCTTGACCGATTATACTATGACATTTTTAATTACTTTTTTCTGACATAATATTCCATGACTTTTAAAAGATAATAGTATAGTATGTTAAAGATGTCATTAAATGCTCATAATATTGTATGTCATTAAAAAGTAACACATGTCATAAAACAGTAATAGTATAGTAATTAAAAAAAGTACTATACTATACATACTAGTCAAAAATAAAAAAGTATCAGACAAAAAGTCATAGTTTAACATTAATAAAGCTTTAAAAAGTCAGTGTGTCAAAGAAATTCATGAAAACATAACAGCATTGTATGTCAATGTGTACTTTCCATCAAAATATAGGTCATGTAACAAAAGTCATACAAATGAAATAAGAAAACATCCGTCTTCATATTTCTGTGCCACATAATAATAACCCAAATTATGTATTTTTCTCTTTTTAACTGCGTGACAACAGCTGTGTTCTCTCTTCCTCGCCCTGTTGCTAAGAATCTCATCACTCTAATCTGTACACATCCTTTCAGCAGGATCTCATCAGTAAAACCAGAGGAGCAGGAGATTGGTTTCACTGTAAGCCGCAGGAGAAAAACAAAATGAATGCCTCTGTGTGAAAACATTATGCCTCTTTTTTCTTTTTTTTTCTGGGAAGGAGATCAAAAAAACATTTGGCTCGGTGTTTGGAAAACTTATTTAACACAAAGCGAGTAGGCTGTGCTTCATGCGTGTGCTGTTATTCATGTTTCTGTGGAAGTATCAAAGTATGTGGATGCATTGAATGTGCTGGACGTACTTGATGGTTTCCAGTCGTACTCGGGCCACCCGCGAATATCGTTGTTCTTCTTGTTCTCTTCCTCCAGCCATTTAATGAGCGGTTCGAAATACTCCATGAGAGGCTGGGCATTCATTTTGGGCTGTCCGGTGATCATGGTCATAGCCTCGGGCCACGGCTTGCTGAAGCCCAGCTTCATCACATCCCTGCAAACGGCAACACACAGAGGCTCAGAGAGGAGGATCAGTAGAATCACAAATAAAGAGATTTTACTTAACTTTTAATCCCAATGAATGCACACTGACACGTAAAGGATATTTTTTGTATGGAAACACTATAGCCTAAGTGGTTGCATATCATTCTCTACACAAGGTAGTTATGGGCTGGTACACCTGTGTGTGTAGGTGTGTGTGTAGGCTACTCACCCCATTAGCTTCCCAGCTTCTTTAGACTTGTAGATATCGCAGGTATGAAGAGGACCCACATGCTTGGCAGCATCACACAGAGCCTTGTGGAACTGAAACTGGATGACGAAGCTAACGAAGTACCTGGTTGAAGATCAATAGACATGTACGGTCATTGCGTTGCTCTAATCAACAGGAAACAGGGAAACTGACATCAATTCCGCATAATGCTTATGATTTTCTGTTTAGCCATGCGAGGATCTGTGCTTATCTTATCTTTCCATATTTTATTGGAGTGTGTTGAAGCTGTTATCAATCTATCTGTACTCTATAATTATCAGATGTCCTGTTTGTTTTGCCGAGTCAGGACACTTTACCTCACATATGGCACATTGGCAGGGATGTGGAACTTTGCACCTGGGTCGAAGTCATCCTCAGTGCGGGTTACAGGTGGACACAGTCCCTGGTATTTCATTCTGCAATGTAATGATGTATAATCTAGTTTTAATTTGAGTTAATCATTTACAAATGTATTAATTTATTACACAGTCAATCTCCCACGAACTGATAAACTTTCCTTTATTTAATAATCTATAAAAAACATTCTAGATGATAAACATTGCATTATGTAATTGTAAAAACACTGGTGAACTTTACCTGAGGTTCCACCACTCTTTATTGTACTCGTTCGACGGGATGCGCCCGTCAAATACCTTCCATCTCCACTGATCCATCAGGTAGCCAAAAGGTAGGAAGGCGATCTTGTCAAGCGCCATGCTCATCAGGAAGTTGATATCACTCTCTAGAGGAAGGGACAGAAACACCCAAATCATTAGCGGTGTTATGACATCACATGCTTTCACAGAAGTGCACCGGACTCATGTTCACTCACCGTGGTTGTTTTCAACATTGTCCAGGAGGCCAATGGTCTGCAGATGTTTGGGCGTGGACACAGACAGGGCTAGCACATCGCCGATGGCCTCATGGAAGCCGGGGTTGGCTCCATCGCGGAAGGAGACGGATTGGTCTTTGTACTGCAGGAAGTACTGGACGTGGCCCATCTCATGGTGCACCGTGATCAGGTCATCCATAGTCACAACAGTGCACTGTTTGATCCTGAACACACAAACAAGGCCATGATTACAGCAAAGAACACCACTAGTGTTACATCTTCTTGGCTTCCATGCACTTAATGTCTGAACATGTTGTTGAATCCTTTACACCACCGTTCTAATGTTTGGAATCACCTGTTCAATAATAGTTTAAAACAGCGTCATTTGGATTTAGTTGATGTCCCCACAGTGTTACATGACCAAGAGGCAACCTCCAGTTTTCAAAAATGAAACCAATGCAGAAGTGTCCAAAGTTGCAGTTCCTCATATGGCCACTTGAGGCTCCAAAAGAGAGTCAATCCCCATAAACACCACATGTTAAAATTCCCAACTTTACAGCAGAAATGCACATGTTTACAGCCTGGTACAAAACAATGGTGTGGGTCTCTATGGCTAAATTACAGTTACGAACCACCTCTTTGCCCATGGATTAATCGGAGTGGGCACTGCCAAAATGGCGACGGCCAGAGCCTAACAACGGCTCTTCAGAAACCTCAGGGTGACGTCACGGAGACTCGATCCGATTTAGAATTAGTTTTCCAGTCCAAAAAACGTAATTGACCCATAATTATTATTGAACCACAACGATGATTGCAATCAGGCTCTAAATATTTTTGGGAACTCGCTTTTCTTTGGGACTTTTTACAACCTAAAAGCATGAAAGACCATTAAAAGAATATAGAGTAGTCCTCTCAACCATCTGTCTGTACCGAATCAAGCTTTTGTGGCAGGAGATTTAAAACCTTTGAGCAGTAGAATACTGTATATCTGGCTGGTTGCAAGTTTTGAGTGAGTAATAATGTTAGGCAAGACCACCATGATGTCAGAACTGACAGCACTGATGGCAGCCTACCAATCAGTCAGGGTCTGAAAATACAAGAAATGAACCTGAAGTCTTTTCGGTTGTAGAAGTCCCATGCAGAGGCGTGGCACACCACCTGGCGTCCGTCAGACGGCTTCTCCAGCATGGATTTGTTCCAGAACTCTTCTGGCATCGGCAGCAGACCCAGAGAGATGAAAAAGTTGTCTGATTCCTTAAACATTCTGACGGCGTTCCAGCCCTGAGCGGGAAAAGTAGAGTATCGGTGAAGATGTGGATGTAAGTGTGAGTATATGTAAACATGTTTGCAGGCATTCAACATTTGGAAAAAGCAACAGCTTCATTTAGAAAAGGTGTCACTGGACAAAGTGTAAACAAATGAAAAAATATGTCATGTCAGTTATGGATGTTTGCTATTTTAATTAAAATCCTTTATATCTATCCTCATTCTGCTTGATCCGTTACTTTGGACTGCATCAGATTCTTATTTTCACTGAAACAAAAATTATCCTTGACCTCTAAAGTGGTGAAAGACTGCATGAGCGTGTGTGTGTGCGTGTGCGTGTGCGTGTGCGAGTGTCATTGTGTATTCATGTGTGCAGGCTAGGTGATCATTATGCAACAGCTGGCTCATGTGTTCATTCACCTGTGACACCATAGCAGGAGTGGCATCGACCTGCGTGGCATGCGGGTAGGGCATGGCCAAATCCATTATGCCAGACCACGTCTGTGCCCACATGTTGCCTGAAAGGACAGAAGACAGCATTCATATTTTCTTTTCTGCAAGTTATTGGACAAGTCCTATAACTCTGCTCTCCGGCTGCTCTGCCGGTGTTAAACCAAGTGGGATTTGTGGCTGTGAGTCAGTCCAATCGCTCACCCTGTGGAACTGTCACACACAATCTCACGCTTGATGCCTCTGAAAGCAAATTAAATCCCACCTAAATCCAAATGCATGTACCAGCCAACGACAGAATATCAATGGGGTATGCTTCCACACAAAAGGAGAGTTTGGGCTAAAGTGTTAGAATCCTTTAAATTCCAAAGTGAAATACTGACTGCCTCAACTCCTGAAAGTCTGTTATAATCAAAACTCAATTGCAGAAGGCTCCAAATATGGTACTTACACACTGTGTAGCTTTATGAAAAGCAGTCCCAAAACTTCCTCCTTGTTACTTACCCAGCAAATGAGCAGGAATGGGTCCATTCAGGTTGATGTGCTTGGAGCCGTACTTTTTGTACAGAGACCTGCGGACGTAAGCGTGCACATTCTGATAGAGCGGCTCCAGCTCCTTCCACAGAGCCTCCAGGTCTTCCTCAAAGGTCGGGGTTTCATACAGGGAGCGCCAGTAAGCCCCATTGTCAGAGTGGCCTACAGACAGTAGCAGGGATACAATTAAATAAATCATCAGTGAGGTGTCTGTAACATAGACAATGTAGATTTTAATGCAAACTTTTGAAGCTGCTTCTGAAGCAAAAATATCCTAAATGGTGCCATTAACTTTAAAGGGAAACCCAATCTCTGACTCATCTAGGTATTTACAATTGAGACTTTTTTGAGGGAATGAGGGAAAAGTAATGTCAGATTATACCCAGATAATTCAGTACAAATTAAAGACGTATAGGAGGCTGATATGCAACAAGAGATATTAAAGAAGGACTTGAAGTTAATATGCTCTGAAGCACACTTGGTAACTGTGGAGGGAATTCAAGTGGAAGCTCATTGTCAGATATTTTTGAACACCACATATAACGGCAAAGATGGGTCCAACACACTAACTAACAAATGTTGGACAAATTGTGGAGCACAAACAGGAAATAATTTCCACATATTCAGCTCATGCTCTAAACTATGACCATTCTGGGTCATGTGTTCCAGACTGACATCCCTCAAGACCCACGGATCGCCTAATTAGAGGTAAAACCTGAAGGCATAGAGGGAAGAGCTGCAAATGATTAATTACAGATCTCACTAACCACAGCAATGACGTGTGTTACTATTAAGTAGTTAATGCCTGAGGCTCCCACATACAATCTGTAGACCCAAAGAATCTGGGATATCTAGGAGATGGAGCAGATAACCTACTCTCTAAGGTTATAAAAGAAGACATTTGATAACAGACCTAATCTCACATATCCCTCTCCCCTAGAAGATAGATGTGTGGATATATATTTGTTTTATTTGCTTAGAATCCAATTGGTTAGTATCTTTGTGTGTTTTATTTAAATGTGTTACATTTCTTATTTTTCTTTTTACTATTTAATTTATAATCTATTCATGTTTTGCTTATTTCGTTCTTTTTATGTCATTATGCAAAACTGTAATGGATAATATGATTTCACTGAGAAGAAAAAAGAAAGAAAAAGAAAGAAAAAGAAAGAAAGAAAAAGAAAGAAAGAAAAAGAAAGAAATAGAAAAAAGAAAGAAAGAAAGAAAGAAAAGAAAAAGAAAGAAAAAGAAAGAAAAAGAAAAAAGAAAGAAGAAAGAAAGAAAAAGAAAAAAGAAAGAAAAAGAAAGAAAGAAAAAGAAAGAAAAAGAAAGAAAAAGAAAAAAAGAAAAAAAAGAAAAAAGAAAGAAAAAGAAAGAAAGAAAGAAAAAAAGCAATTTTGTTGTTGTTTATGTTTTGCCAGTGGCCAAATTACCAAACTCGAACGCTGGCAAAAAAGAATACAGAGCTTTAGATGACAAGATTATACCACTTTTATGTCTTTCATGGAATATGTGTTAAAGTGGCTCTTTGATGCTCGCTCTGAAAAAGGAAATTCTCAAACTGCTCCCGCCTGCTCTCCAGGTCCCACTTTCAGAGAGAATCACAAGGTGGAGGTACAATTACTCTACAAGGTCATACCATTGAGTTTGGCAGCTGTGTTGGCCAGTTCAACATATCTCTTGTAATCCTGACGAAGCACTTTGCCAGCAGAATCTCTCCATCCTTTCCAGGCAAACAACAGTTCGTCATAATCCCTGGACTCTGCCATGATCTTCTGGAGATCTGAAACACAGCACGTTCTGTTGTTACACTAACTTTATCTACTGCATGCTGTACGATGCAGCAGAGTATTCTTGTATTAAACATTTTTTTGCAGTGTTACTCATATGCTACATTTGCTTCATTATATTAGTTCACATTAGGATCGGCGTGTATTTCATAGTTTTACCTGGATCCAGTGGATGGCACGTGCCATCATCTCGGCACACCTCAGCCACGCTGTACTTGGTCTCCATGTTGGATAGGAGAGTGTTGTACTGAAAGATAAAGCAATAGATCTCACTGAAACCATCAGCAAGTACGTGCTTTTGATATTTAGTAAATAAATGTGGCAGCATTCTAGTGCTCAGGTGGAAACAAATGACTCTAAAAAAAATACATTTGAGAATCACTGAATGTTGAATTTACATATTGACAATAGTTACAGTTACTACTTGCTTTTGAGTGCTTGAGTTGGCTGGTACTTGTTTGACAAAAGTATATTTTTGTGCACAACTCCTAGAGCTCTGAGCCTTCTCCTTTCAAATTCAAATCCAAGCAAATTCATGGTGGCTCTTGCTTAATTGCACACAAGTAGGTTCACAGGTTTTAAAAACAAACCCAAAGTATTTGTCCATCTTGTGTATATTGTAACGGATTTTAACGTGGTCTTTCCACCACTTTTAGATAATATTACATTACAGAAAATGGTGGGATTAAAAATGAGTAGTTACTGAGCGTAACCCGAGATCTATGAATACGTGCGTAGCCCTCTAATGTCAGGTCATTACTACCTGCTGATTGGGCATTGAGTGCAAAGATCAGCATCAGGGCGAGCGGAGCCTCGATGGGGTGAAGCAAAGAGGAAGTAGAAATAGAAACCTGTATTAAGGTAAGACAGCTCACAGTTATGGCTTTGGTGGTTAGTTTGACATGTGGTTAGAGTTTCAGTGTGCTTTCAGCTGATGGAAGTGGCAGACTGAGCTAACATGTAAACGGACCCTTTCTGTAATGAAAGGGCAGCAGTTAGTCAACACTAACTGATGAACACATTAAGCAAAGTGATAGGAATCATGTCAGTAAACTACCAGTAGTTTATCTTGCTTGTGCCTCATTACAGGCTTGGAAAGCATCCATTAATGCTGTAGCCAAATATAAATTTATAGATTTGAATTGGCAGGCAAATAAGCTAAATGCTAAGGTTAAGTCCAGCCGTGTGCATCACCTTTTAGTGTCTCCTGGAAACAGTTTCCGTTGTCGTGTGTTGCTACTTGCAGCGCGTTTCCGAATTTGGTTGCGTTTCCAATTGTTGCGCATGTGTAGTCAACTTGGACAATTTATGTTTTCTTAATTTGCTTGCCGTTAATGGTCTGGGACGGTTCCTTTTTGACTGCCTGTAACTATATTCTTGGTTAGCGTCATTACTGCTACCATCTGCCAAGTCCGTCGTTAGCTAGAAAGTATTAGCTAGCTAGAGCTGATGGACGCCTGTCAGCGTGAGCAAGTGCCACAAACATTTGACTCTAATAAGCATAAGCTATCATTCATATCTGCATCCTTGTTGCATGCGCATTGACAGTTGTTTATAGAGAACATGTCTCAGATTTTCTGTCCCTTATTGTCAAGAACGAAAAACTTCCCCATTCAGCTCAACCAATAAGGAGGAGTAACAAAGACCGGTAAAACCATTTCCTGCACACCTCTTCCAGTTCTGCCTGCGGCAGCGCGGCCCTCTCAATGTCGCTGAGTTTTGTCATGATGCGTTTGACCGAGCCGTCCTGGAAGTCAGTGGTGTCGTACTGACGGGCCTGCCTTCCATAGTTCAGGGTGTGGACTGACATCTCCAGGTTCTTCTTAAGCTACAGAGGAATAATGAATACTCTTTAATTTTTCTATTCTCACATTATGTGTCAGTGGAGGGATGATTAGATGGATGGGTTAAACATCCACAGATGGGTACATGTAATTAGGTAGATGCATGCATACATTGGGTGATTAGTGACTCAATCAATTACTGATTCATTGACACATTTGATTAAACAATCATTTTATTGATCATTTTATTGATTAATGCACAGAATCGACACGACAGTCCTTCACATTTGATTGATGATGATGATGCTTGAACAATGTTAAAGTGATCTCTATGTAGTCGGCCTGTCAGAGGGTCTCACCATGTCCTGCTTATTTTCTTCGTTGATGTCGGTGTTGTACTTCCAGGAGGCCTCTGTGTAGGCGTTCCACACCACCTCAGCTGTGCTGTTGTACTCTTTTAAAAATGTCTTTGCATCAAGCTCATCTGTGTTTTTGTCTGGGTAAACAAGAGGGGCAAGTCAGCTGAAATACTGCAAGTAAAGATCCATGCAATCAAGTCTGGATACGAACACATTTTTAGATTATGAGTATGACGTGTAAACACCACAGGCTTTATTATTTTTCGGCGTTCGCTTACAATGGATAGGAAAACTGCACTTTTCTGTTTGTGTGCATACATGCAGAGAGAATCTTGGAACAGACAGACATTTTATCAAAGCTAAAGAAACCCCACTGCACCGCATCTAATCCATCCTGCAGAGCAACAGTTATTACATTTAAGATAAAAGAAAAATCGGATTTATTCTCTTTTTACATGCTGCTTTATTGAGATTAGTTCTTATACTGAATTCTCCCTTTACCAGATAATATGAACAAGTTTTATTTTCTGTTATTGGTTCACCATTCACTCTTACCAATATCCTTAGGGTAGCCCTCGGGGATGGGTGGGACCCAATTAAAGTCAGGCCATCCCAAAGTCTCATTTTCATTTTGCTTTTCCAGCCACTTAGTAATGGGCTCAAAGTATTTCATCAGTGAGCTGGCGTTCGCCTTGTTGGTCCCTATAGCCTCCTGGAGCACTTCAGGCCAAGGCTTGGAAGAGCCAGCCTGGAGAATCTTCCTGGAGGACGTAGAATGAAATGACATGCATTACACCTGCACTGCTGCCTTAAAGCCATTATTCATGTTCTGTGTAATCAACAACCAGACATACTTTAAAATGGCCCCAGCTTCTACGGAGCGGTAGATGTCACATTCGTGCAAGGGACCCCTGTGATTGGCAGCCTCGCACAATTTCTCGTGGAGCTGGAACTGCAGAATGAAGCTGAAAAAATACCTGCAGGGGAAATAATTGCTCAGTTATCTCTTCAGTGATTTCATTAAAGTCAAATCATAACATTTGTTACTTTCATATTTGACTAGAATAGTACAAAACTAAACATGACCCCACTGGTTTGGATAAGAATGTAAGTGTGTGTTTCAGCAACCACTACACACTGTTTTTCTCTTTAAGTGTGTGTGTGTTTGACTACCCGTCAGTCCCCACATTGTTAAAGAACCCAGCTGGAGTTTGAGGCTTTATTTTTTTCCAAGCTTCCTGCTATTGTATCGTTTAAAGACCACACTCAAGTACCAGTAATCGAGTCCTGATTACTGCACACAATACCTTAATTCCCAGCACACCAGCCATTCTTTCATCTTCATCCACATATTTCCCCAGTTCCCTCATATGTGCAGGCACAAACACAAACTTGCGCACTTGATTGTGCACTAAAGAGGCCTCATTTTATGCAATTTAAATCTCAAGTTTGTTTGTGTAAAGCTAATCAGACGACCGTGAAAATACAAAACACATGTCAATAGCCCACGCTGATCGTCTTCATGTCTTCTGTGGGTAAACCAGTTACCAATTACATAGAACAGGATGTTACCTGATGTATGGCGTGTTTCCAGGGATGTGGTATTTTGCACCAGGATCAAAGTGGTCCTCTGTGCGCTGGGTGGCTGGGCAGATGCCTTGATATTTTGTCCTTGAAAATGAGACAGAGTTAAAACACACTGGCATGAGTTACATAACCAAGACACGAGTTCTGGAAAGTTGTTCAGCCTATAAGGATAGTTTTCTTTCCCCATTCGTTAAGTTTTATGTATCCATTAATTGTCAGCTGGGCATGTGTGCTCTTTTTCCACACACACACACAAAGTGTGAATACCAGCCAGTGCAACCACAGCGCTCTACTGTTACTCAGAGTAGCTTGACTTAATCTGTTGTGGCTGGGATTTAAACAATCTCACCAGTCTCACTCTCATGTTGACAGTTTTCAACTATCTTACATATTACGAAAGCATAAGAGTTCCTGAAATTCAGTTATGGCTTTTGATGCGCCACCAAGATTTCATCCGGCCGCCCCTATGAAAACTTTCTGGGAGCGCCAATGTAAAGCAGCTAGAACAGTTTTTTCCATATTGAAATTACAATGTAAAAACAGTGTGACGTACAGAGAATTATTATCCAAATCTGCAGCTCCCCTCAGCTTTATAGAGAGTTTCAGCTCCTTGTTAAACCTTCAGTATCACGGCTCTCTCAAGCCTGTGTATAAAGGCCTACCTGAGGTGCCACCAGTCAGCGTTGTAGCGCTCAGGAGGCGTGTTTCCATTGAACACATTCCATCTCCACTGGTCAATGAGGTAGCCAAAGGGAAGGAAGGCTATTTTCTCCAGAGCCATCTTTAACAGGAAGTTGGTATCAGTTTCTGGAGAAACACAATTTTATTTTTTAAACATTTGATGATGAGTAAGGAGTTATCCAATTAAACGTTGGCAATTCATCCACATCTGCTCCATGGAAGGGTATACATTTTTGTCTTTGTCTCTTTACCATCGTCAGAAGTCACAGTTTCCAGCAGTCCTATGGTTTGCAGATGTTTGGGTGTGGAGACAGAGAGTGACAAAACATCGCCAATAGCCTCGTGAAAACCGGGGTTGGCTCCGCGACGGTAGCCCACAGGCTGGTCCTTGTACTGCAGGTAATACTGGACATGCCCCATTTCATGGTGTACAGTGAAGAGCTGCTCCATTGTTACTGTGGTGCACTGCTTGATCCTGAAGAGGATCAAATTACTTTGTTCTATCAAGTTTTATCAAGAAGATGAGCAATGAATTAGGTGCAACTATAACTCACTAAATACTTCACTTCTAGCTACGTTAAGATGTTACCTGAAGTCTTTGCGGTTGTAAAAGTCCCACGCAGACGCATGGCATACCACCTCTCGACCTTCAGGCTTCACCAGCATGGATCCTTCCCAGAACTCCTCAGGCATCTTCTCTAAATTCAGAGACGTGAAGAACTCCTCGGCCACAACAAACATGTGCGTGGCGTTATAGCCCTGTGGATAAGAAATAACATTCGGCTCAATGCCATCTGATGAAACTATAATCACATAAAAGCAGAGCAAGAGTTTGATGTATGAGATGTATCATTTGAGGTGACCATCTGCAAGATCAACAGAAGGATTTGTTTTTACTACAGTTCATCCTAAAAGGCACAAAGTCTTTCCGCCACACTTACTTTTTTCTTCATTTCATCAGTCACGTCGAAGCTGGGCTTGTCAGGAAATGGGATCATCATATCATAAATATTGTTCCAGGTCTGGGCCCACATATTTCCTGAGTGTGAGGAAGAAAACACACTTAAGCAACAACTCTGACTTGTTATGGGATACTCGGCTCAGGGGCGCTATAGGAAACCACTCAATCACAGTAATGTGATAAGCACACAAAATGTCTTTCAGTGTTGCGTCTGCATCTCGATACTGTATTGTTCCTGGCGTGTGCGATTACATCATTGATGATTACCCAAGCTTTTACTAAATCACCGTTTATGTTAGGGACTGTACGAAAACAATTGCAGCAGTGACAAAATACACCACAGTAAGATCTCCGAGGTTGTGGATGATACTCCTTTTTTAACCGAGTTTATTCCCCATCAAACAAACTACCTAAGAAGATTTAATGAGATTCAAAAAGGGATTTAATAAAGGAGTTTGGAATTCATTAATTTTTATATCATACATTTAATTTGAAGTTTCGTTCTCTTTGGCGGCAACTATAAATCTCACTTCCCAGGGTTGGCTGATTGTGCACACGCAAGGCATGTTATTCACATACTTATTTTGACATAAGTGTTCAACTTTACAGTAAAATTGCAATAAAAGGATGAAAAATTGTACAAGTCTGGGCATGGGAAAGTTGAAGACTCCCTCTGATCTACAGTCCCTTCTGTCATGCAGCACAAATTCATGGCTCTTGCCAGCAGATAGTGTAGGTAGCAACATACACTACCAAATGTTCAGTTGTACCTAGCAGGTGGGCAGGGATGGGTCCTTTAAGGTTGATGTACTTGGGTCCGTACTGATTGTACAGCTGGCGGCGCACAAACGCATGCAGATTCTGGTAGAGGGGTTGAATGGTCCTGTAGAGACCCTCAATATCCTGCTCAAAGGTCTCAGACTCGTACCAAGAGCGCCAGTCAGCTCCAGTGTCAGCAAACCCTAAACAGGACAAATTGTTATGTTCTCTCATTTCTACCCCTTTAATCTTCTTGTTCTACAATCATGTCCTCCTCATTTGTAGCATTATGCACCTTGTGTTGCTAATGTCAAAAGGTGAAAGAGTTCTTACCATCCTCTTGAGAGGCTTTGTTGCTGAGCGAAACAAACTTGGGGTAGTGCTCCTTTAGAGGTACACCTGATGCATTGTGCCAGGCCTCCCACACGTACAGCAGCCTCTTGTAGCTCCTGGAGTTGGCCATGATATCTGTAAGATCTGCAAAATAAAACATCAGTCATGAAGAAAAGGGTGGCATATAAAGGGTGGCATATAAAGGGTGGCATATAAGGGTGGCATATTAAGGGTGGCATATTAAGGGTGGCATATTAAGGGTGGCATATAAAGGGTGGCATATTAAGGGTGGCATATTAAGGGTGGCATATTAAGGGTGGCATATTAAGGGTGGCAGAGCTAATCCGGTGCACAGACAAAAGAAAACGTACAACTCAAAAGCTGCTGAAGACGGATCGTTGTTTAGATAACTTCATGCTCTCAGCAGGAAGAGGCCAGAACAGACTCATTATCCAAGAGATTCTGAGATACGAGTGTCGTCTAAAACAACATTTATCTTCAAAATGCCAAAAATAGGAAATGAGGGTGAAGATGATTCAAATGGTGGAAAAAGAGTTGGTTGACGGTCTGTTATTACAACGACACCATGTGTTGTGTTAAAGGATGGACCGCGCACATTGAATGACCCCGTTCCACCTTAGATTGTTTCCAACACTGAGGAACCAGTAATCAGTTACCTTGTTTACCTGCACCTCGTACAAATCGGCAACATAAACAAGCTTAAGTCGAAATAACTGTTTGTCACACTGTGTGCGTTGGCAAGCAATTCTCAATTACTTTTGGCAGTTGTTGCTGACAAAACACAAAGCCATTGTTCACTGTTAAAAGCTACCGACATGATGTTTCTATGGCTTTTTACTCAACACTTATGGGCGCACATCCATAACACTTCCTTTGGAGACCTCTGTGAAGTAATTTTGCCCATCCTGTTACTTTTTCCAAGAGCAGATAAGATCTTAACCACTTACAAATGTTCTTTCTTCTAGACTTCTTCTCAACATTGTTGTGGGTTTTATATTCCTCAACCTTGCTCCGATCTCGTTTCTTTCCAATAATCCCAAATGATCTAAAATCGTATAAATTACGCATTTTGAGCCTCAAAGTGAGCCGTTATTCTGCCCACCAGGGAGGTTGTGCTTTCAGTTTGGTTTGTCAGCAGGATTATGGGAAAAGCTACTGGCCTGGTTTTCATGAAACTTGGTGGAAGGGTGAATTAGGGACCAAGGAAGGACTGATCTGAAATCAATGGGCAGATACACAAATGATTGCAAGACGGGTCATAGCCTTGGAGGTCTTGCGCTCTCCAAGTGCCCTTCTAGTTCTACATTTACTCACCAGGTTCCAGGCTCCAGCTTATGTTCGGCTCTGGGTGCACCTTGGCTGTTGAATAGATGTTGTCCATGGTGCTGAGAATGTTGTTGTACTGGAGACAAAACCAAGAGATTGGGAGTCAGTCTATGACGCTCAAGAGGTCAGCACTAATAGTGATAAAAACATGGTCAGAACAAATTCCCCCATTAGAAAATATGAGACAGAAACCAACCTCCTTCCTTTCTTCCGGGGGCAGGTTGGCCACTCCCAGGATCTTGATCTTCTCTATGAGTTTCTTGTCTGAAGGGTCGAGAGTGTTGAGAAACGCATTATTGAAGAGTTCCTTGGCCTTTAACCCCCACGCTGAGGAAAAGGCCTGTTCGTCAAGGGATGCATTCACCTAAAGAGGAGAATGATAAAAAGTTAAAGAAAGATGTAGCATCAGTCTTTTACATTCTGCAGCTCAGTGTAGCAAAGATAAGAGGATATAATCGTTGATGTGAAAATAACTACACATTTGATCATTTGCAACGCCTCATAGACGACAGGGAACAATCGATTCTACTTTGAGGAAGCTTCGGTTCTTTGATATTATATCAGTTTGTCGTTACACATGTCGTCTTTCTCACTATTGAACATATTGGATGGATTGTCATGGTCAAGTGGTGCATGGATGGAATACAATGCAATTTGGTGCAGGCATTAAAAAAGGTCTTTTACACTAAAATGAGTGGTTCCTGAACCGGTTCTGTTCAGAATTCTTGGAATCTTGGTCCCATCTCGCAAATCGTTCCGCTTGAAGTTTTGAAGTTCTGCTCAAGGGTGCGTCATCAATGGAGGGCGTTACACAATGTACAACGGAAGTAAACAGTAGTAGCAAGATGGGGGATTGCATTGATTTCCTGCAAGTTTTTAATTCTGGTAATACAGATATTAGTTTTTATCCATACGACACGGCGGGAACCACATTTTTAGGGTCCGGACTTATTTATTTTTGGTCGAAATGCTCTGACCGGTTAAAGATAAGGCGGAAAAGGAGTCTTTGTAAACTTTGGTGATCCCCTGGCTTTTAATCTCCCACCATAATAAAGTCAAAACTTATCCAATACTTTAGTTCACCGATGTAATAGTTTGGTTTTATTAACAAATGAGCCGCTAACAGCTGCATACTCTGTTATTTAACTTCTATAGCTGCAACACGTCTACATCTGGGCCTTGCTGTTCCAACATAAAAAGAAAATGCTTTATCAGTTGATTGGGAGCAAGGACAGAACAGCGGAACAAGCCTAGCGCAAGGATAATATGTTTTGAAAAGGACTTGTCCATGTTCAAGTACACATGCTCGTATACGGCATGAATAGGCTGCTGTGGAACATCGTACACGTGCGCCACTTTAACTTGCTCCAATTCAAAAATGATTAACTACAGCTTTATCGTCACAGCACTAGGTGTCCCATATGCAGCATCTTTGACATTTTATTGGCCTAAGAATAACATGAAAGTACAAGGTTGCAAAGTCAAAGTTAAGAAACCACTGGAAATTGAGCGAGCTTAAAATCACGCTTGGGAAAACATGGTCACACTAATGTCGAGGTAACCACATTCTGAGATAACCGAGAAACCAGGAGCTTCATTCCAGGGATGTTTTCATGGAAGCCTTTATCTGTCTTTCTCACAGGCTTCACTAAAACAACATGCTGCAGGAGGAACACTGGTGGCAGTGAGTTGAAGCATTAACGCTGACCTTTGTGCTCTTCCTCTCAAAATCTGTCTTTCTTTCCAGCCTGGCTACACCCATCCATCCTCCCAGATAGTCAGTCTCAACCAAAGAAACGTTCCCTCAATGTCTTCTTGTTCTACAAGCTGCAATGAATGAGTACACATGCTTTGATTTATCCTTTAAGGTAGGTATTTACGTAAATAGTTATTTGTATCTAAAATACTTAATTAGAAGCTAAATGTTTCGCTTGAAGGTAGTTCTCAAACTTCACATCGAAGTACTGGCAGTAAGCGGTGAGACGAGCCGCAGGTCTGATTGTGACACATGAAGGCAGCTGGAATTTCATTCTGGGGTTCGAAAGACATCAGATATTGATTTCCACTCTCATAGCTTGTGAGCTGATCCTCATTCTGTCCGATCTTCCACATGTCCACCATGACTAACACCCTCACATATGAAGCTGAGGAGGAAGTGCGTGTGTTGCATTTGCATGTTTGTTTAATTAATTAATTGTTTTGTTTATTTAATACGCCACTTTATTCTAATGACTTCAGTGTTGTGCAATAGATTTACAGCGCAGCATAAGTGGAACGCCAACATTAGAACATTTCTCTGCCGCTCCCTGGCTGCCAGTTTAGATGGAGCTCAGCGCTCTGATCCACTTTGATCCCATCTTTGAACTGCCCACATTACAACTACAATCCCGTTCATCTTTCACCTTACATCCCGGACTGCATTCTGGAGAGCAGAACAAATTCTTAGGGGAGGGGTTGCTCCATATCTACACCTGTTCATTGTGTGGAGACCAAATCCTAGATAGTGTTCTGCAATCCTGTTGTGACAGCTGTCCAAGCACCAGAGGCTTTGCCCTGAGAGTGTCAGTTGGCCAATTTGCATTTGCGAGTCTGTACGTGACAGAATAAGCTTTTGTTTGCACAACGCAATGAAAATGGGTGAATTAACCTTTGTGCCTGAAGGCAAATAAACATCTTTCACACGCTACAGTTTCATTGCCATCTCCTGCCTCGCTGTACACTTCTGGGATCCTCTATCTCTCTCTCCCTCTCTTTCTCTCTAGTCTACAACGTTTCACAGGTATACGTTGAGATTAAACAAACCATTACAATCTGCCATTAATGTAATGTCTCATAGCTTGCCTCACATTTTTGAATTTATGCAAAGATGAGGCATTTTATGGGCTGCCAATATTGCCACTTTGGATCATAAAGACTATTGGTGTGTGCAGAACTGCATTCTGTAGCAGGTGCGTCCATCTGAAGAACATATAAAAACAGATACTTGTAACCATACAGTAAGTAGCCAACAAAATGGCATGCAAGACCCCCTAGAAATGCATTCAAAACTTGGAGACGTTCGCACTGTAGGCATTCAGATTTGTTTTATATTTCCATTAACACACAAGCTGAGTTGGCTGCAGTGGGAGGAAACTGAGCATGTCATTCTGGAGGGAGATGAATAAGAGTGATGTCCAAATCAAGCAGGGCTCAGCTCCACAGAAACCCTTGACCATGCATGCATTTATAGTGACGTGGTGCTAATGCTGGCAACTACTGATCTAAATGGGCCAATTTCATGCCAGCGTGACAGAAAGTTTCAGCTAACATGTCGCCCTCTAAGCACTAAGACTCCAGGAGTTGTCCTACCTGCAGCGCCGAGTTGTAGTCTGTGAGGTTGGTGTTGTAGTTCCAGCTGGCAGAGACGCTTTGGAATAACACCTCCTCAGCTGTGGTGTTGTAGTCATTGAGGAACATCAGTGCACCGTCCTTGGTGCCGTCATAATAGCCTGGCAACCAGTGTTCTGGCAGAGCCTCAGAGAGTCCCAAGACTGGCAGCAGCAACAGGACTGACCACAGAAACCTGTCCATGCCAGTGCCCATGGCGAGCCTTCACCAAAGAAAGTGTGGAAGAGAAAAAGTGAAAGAGTTGGAAGGAGAACTAAAAATACAAGTGAGTACACCTTCCTCCTGGAGCTGCTGTCTCATCCACTTCTTCACTGCTCCCTTCTTAGTCTCCCAGCCTGGCTGCTGGTGAAATGCAGAAGCCAATGCGAGCTTCTTTTTAAGTGTCAGTGTAATCCAGCCCACACTTCTGAAGCCTTCCCTCTTTTCACTTTACAGCACTGGACACATTTCCCCCCCAGTTCCCTTCCTGACTACCATCTTTCCTCCCTGCCTTCTTTTTTACGTTTAGCAGACAGGATTCAGATGGGCGGCGGTATCTAAGTTTGTATAATTGTACGAGATGAGAGATAAGATATGACAGTGCAGTGTGTCTGTAGAGTGGCGGATCTTCAATAACCAGCACAGGAGTGTCTGGGAGGGATTCTATACTTTGCTCTCAGTTCCCTCCTCCAGTTTAGTGAAAACAGAAGAGGGGGGGGGGGGGGTATAAAGACTGGGGAAATAAAAGAGGATTGGGGAATGAAACAGGAGGGGCGTGACATGATTGAAAAGGCTGCAAGAGATTAGCAGAAACCGTGAGATAAGGCACAAAATGGTGAAAGAGGGCTCACCTTGAGTTGTGTCTTTTATACCGCACATCTTTCTCTCCCTAGTCAGTGGAAAGAAAACACATTAGTACAAATAGAAACAGATTTACAACATATCCCATTAGTGATCAAAAGTCTGCAACAACCCCCTAGCAGAGACAGCTGACGGGTCTTTTTTAAGAACGAGGAGCTTCACAGATTTTCAAGCCCTGAATTCTTGGCATGTATAGTCAAATCTAAAGCGTCTCACTTTACTGTAGCGTGTAAAAAGCTCTATTCGATTAGCTGTTGCACAGCAACTGTGATTGCAAGTAGCACAGTGTATACCAGTTACTGTGACAGTATAGCACTAGAGTATTGATTTAAGTAAAGGAGCTGTTTATTTCCTCCACTTGAGGGAATAAGAAACATTTGTGCACTTTGCCATAATTACCAAACAAACCAGTTTTTTTTCGTAATCTCCAATTGAGCCGTTACACCGTCTCATCCTCCAGGAAACCTGAGAGCAGTTTATAATTATAACCAGGTTATAATTTACACTCTTTACAAAATCACATCTCACGCCCTAACTGCATCTCCTTCCTGGCTAGACTGACTACATGAGCCATCCGACCTCTACAGCTCATCCAGAATGCAGCAGCCCGACTGGTCTTTAAGCCAACTTCTCCCACAATGCACCTCTCCTCCACTGGCTACCAGTGTTGGCCCGAATCTGCTTCAAGACTCTGGTGCTGGCCAACAGTGCTGTGAATGGATCAGCCTCTTCCTACATCCAGGCCATGGTCAAACCATACACCCCAGCGCGTTCACTTCGCTCTGCATCGGCCAATCGGCTCGCTACTCCCTCACTACGAGGGGGACCCAGATTCCCCTCAAACAAAACCTGGCACCAAGATGGTGGAACAAGCTCCCAAAGCACATTGTACAGCATTTAGAGCAAAAACAAGTGCATTTGAACCTCAAGATTTTTAAATGGATTATGAAATCGCATCTTTGATACCATTCATTTTGGGCATTTTCTCTGCAGGAGCCAGTCAATGCATTCACTTTCAGTAAAAACCTCATTATAGTAGTTTTTATTGTTAGTAGCGGACTCCGCTGACTCAGCTCGCTTTACTTCAGAGGAAAACAATGCAAGCAATCCAGCCCATTACTATCTCATTGATTACAGCCTCGTTGCTGACGGTTAACTCTATTTAGCTAACGCTAAATTAAATACTTCCTCCTGTTGCTGCGTCACATTAACAGCATTCAGTTAAACTAGTGTGGAAACAGCCCACGGGAAACACAAAGCATCGTCAGCGTGCTCAGTGTGCACCACGAGCATTCAACAGAAATCTGTCTTCAAAACAAAACAAAGGACATTTTCGGCATTTCTTTTGTCGGTTTTGATCTTCTGCACACACACACACACACAGCTTTGTTTTTCATGTGTTGTTGACCTTTTGAGCTCCCATTGCACAAACAGATAGATGATGACATGGCACATTTAAATAGAGGAAGTGAACACTTCATGGTGTTTATTTCTTTATAGTGCTTTAGTTTGTTGGTGCTTTGTTAGGAACAGTCTGATCAGCCATTATATACAGTCCCCTCCGTGTCCAGCTTATCAGGTCACATTGTCAGGTTAGTCTGTTCAGTTGCATTAAGTTCAGTTTAGTGTACCTCTATTATTGGTCCAGAATGTTATTATTGTGTAATTGTCATTTGTTAAATCATTTACTTTGTGTTTAAATAAAACTCTATTTTTGAAAGCCCACCTGTGCCTCCTCATGGCGGCCAGCTCGGACCCTCAGAGACCCTCACAGACCCCGTCCACGCAATCATTTACACTCTAATCCCCTTTATGCTTTATGATGCAGTGTTCATACATTGTTCAAATCCATCTGCTGTCTCTGTTGCTACATACCAGCTGATCATTGACCTGACCCTGACTGGGGATTTAATCAGATTACTGGAATTGGTTAAACTTTTACACAAGAATGAAAAAACACTGAAAACATTTGCCTGCTTTCTGTTTGGGAACATTTTCCTTAAATAACATATTTTACATGTAGGAATCAAATTTAATGCACAAAATGAAAAAGTCCAATGATTACTGCGGACACGGCTCCCCAGTATATTTAAGTTTTGTGATGGAAGATGCAAAAGTAAGTCATATAAGAAGACCACCCATAGTCCCGATTGTGTTACAGCTACAGAACAAAATCGTCCTTCCAGCTCACGGTTGATATTCAAATCTCAAGCGTTGAGTTTGAAAACATCGACAGTTGGCAGAGAGGACATTTGAAGATTTGAGCACCGTAACAAGTGTGTGAGTGCGTCTTTATGTTGCCCAATGAGGCCCTTCAGAATGAAGCGGTGACTGAATGAGGCCATAAAACACGATAATGTTCAATAGAGTATATTAAACATCAAAGAGGCGATCATAAATCTTAAGGACTGCAAAAGCTGGAAAACAGAATTCGGTTAACGTTTGTGGATGATCATATTTATTTTTTAACAATGAGCACGTCCGAAACTTCATAGTTGCAGCTCATATTTCTCAGCTTCATATAAAAAGGTATTTTGACTTCTAGCGACTGGTGATAGTCAAAGTGTTTATTAACCTTGGGATCATTATGGCATTAAAATAACCTTTGATTGGGAATAAATGGAGCTACTGCTGATAAGGAGTTTCCTCTGGAACAGATAAAGATGTAATTTCAAAGACGCTGACATTTTACTTCTGAGCTTAATGAACTCTACGGGAACTGAAGTGCAAGATTGAGCCCATTATGATTCATTGCAACACTCTGACAGCTGAAGTTATCTGTAGTGACAGAAGTGAATTAACAGTAAAGAAATGGTGATTTCTTGATTAAAGATTAACGCTTATTGGTCATGTCGAGGCATCATCCACTCACAATGAGACAGCACACGAGTAGTTCAGGGTCACAATGGGTTCATCTTTGGATCACAGGATAATAATCTCGGCACAGTCCTGCGGTGCTCAGATCTGCTCAGATTGGGACACAAGTCAGAGATAACATATCTCTCAAATATCTCCAGTGTTCCTGCACACAAACAAGTGCTGATGTCTTTAGAAAATGTGAGACACATGTCCAACATGTGAGCCTCCTGGAGGGGGCTGGGTAATTATTGATAGAGTACATGCTAGCTGGGAATGACCGGGGACAGATGGAGCACTGGGATGAAGTGATAAAGTTGTGGCTGATGATGCCTGGTCATGACAAAAATATCATATGCCAAAAATAATTTCATACCCTTCATGAGAAAATAAAAATATCACAAGGTTTTTTTTATTCAGTGGCTTAAAAACTGATAAGTTTGAGAAAAGGGCAGCAGGTGCCTGCAGACTAATTGGAATTGAGCCAACAGTGAGTTCAGAGTGTTAACTGCTGCTGTATTGTGTGTGTGTGTGTGTGTGTGTGTGTGTGTGTGTGTGTCTGTCTGTGTGTGACCCGAGAATGTATTTTCCTGCAGTCTCCGGCACAATAATTGAATTTGGCTTCCCCTTTAATGGAAGTCTGTGAAGTGTGGAGAGCCTGTGTCAGAGCCAGAACATCCAATCTCCACAAACAGGCACATGTTGCACACCAGTGGACATGGATAGTGCGGTGAGATTGTGCACTGTAGGGTGCAGGCTGACATTTTCTACCTCAGTTTCTTTACCTACAGAGTTCAGATTAACCTGCGTCCCGTTCCACAACCTCCTTAATACATCACAGTGATAATATAAAGAAAAACAACAATAAAGCTTCACAGGACATGACTGACACGGTTTCTCTTCCTGCATGTCTGCATGTCTGCATTGTTCCTCTCACCTCTCTTCCTCCTCTCCAGCCTGCTGCTCCCACTTTATCAGCTCACCTGGGCTCCAGCTGCATCTCATCTCCAATCAAGCCGGTGTTTAGGCCTCTCCTGCTCACACTCTGTTTGCCTGGTTGTACTGAGACTCATGTCAGACTGTCCAGCGCTTCAGTCTAGACTGAGTTCCTGTTGCTGCCTCTGACCACTCGCTTCTCCTGATCCTCTGCCCGGCAACGATCTACCGTCTGTCTGTCCCCTACTGGTCCGTCTACTTGGACTTTTGTATTTACCCTGTGCTGAGTATCTGTCCTGCCCTGTACCTGCCAAGCTTCAACATTAAACATAATTTACAACTGTTCCTGGTTTACTGTGTGCTGCATTTGGTTCCTAACAGGCTCCGTGACAGTGAACATTGATGTTGAATCTAGGTAGCAGGTAATTTATCCAACAGTACAGGGGCCAGTAACCCGGGAACTGAATGTCTGAGCCGGGCACCTCATGCAAACGGCCGGGTGGGGCTGGACGGGGGCTGCACAGGGGTGGTCTAGAGGGTGACCGGGCAGCTCAGGTGGAACAGGTGTCTGTTGGACCTCCCAACTGGAAATGAGTAACGGGTGCCTTCCAGATCGCCGAACATGAACCAGGGATGGACTCGGACACCGGCTCGACGTAGACCTCCGGATGCAGCAACAAGCAGGAAGTTTGCACCTTAAGTATTTTAAAGTCCCTGCACACCATGGTTTTTTTTCACTTCTCATGTGTGTTACTAATAAAATGATTGCTTGTTCTGCTCTATCCCAGCGCCCCGGGCAGTAAATCAATACAAGGACCCTGAAACTGAAGCAGCTAATTGGAATTCATCCATCATTCATTTTATTATTTACACCACTGAGTCATTTCTGTCACACGTTTTACTAAATAACAACTTTATTTGAGAACACTCACGTGTTTCAAATGGCAATCGTGGCCGGTTTCACACTTGAGTTGATCTGTGTAAACAAGATGATGAAACCGCAGTGTGCTGTCCTGACTGACGTGCGTGGTCTGTTTGGATTTCAATGCAGCTAATCTGTAGCGGGAGGAGAGAAACATACGGAAATGGTTTATTAATAAAGACTTTACATGGATGTGACCTCTCCAGTACTGACGTTCCAGAGGATTAAAAAGCGCATCATCGCTGTAAGTGTGGAATAATGATTGAACGAGGGAATTGAGGGTTACAAAACAACATGTCTGAGGTCAGTGAGAGGGCAGGAAGGTAAGTATAGAGTGTCCTCCCTCTGCGCCGCTGCAGTAGGTGTCTGTACAGTATATCATATCATTAGGATGTCTGGGTGTGTAGTTTTTTTTTACCAGCTGCATTTAATCATGCAGAACAAAGAAAGCAAGTGACAGCAGATGTGTCATTGCGCTGCACAACACAAAATATCAAATTTGGACCGAAATGCACAAATAAAAAAATCTGAATTTCTCTCCACCCATAAACAAATGACATGGTAGCTTAATTATTTGTAATTATTATGACTCCAGATTGTGCTGAACACAGAGGAGGAATGTTCAATAAAGAAATAAAGTTGTCCATAATCTCTTATCATTAAAGGATTCTGTAATACAAGGTACAAGAAACTAATAACAGCACATGCTGCTGCATACGTTCACTATCAATCATGTTAAACGTCACAAAGGTTTGGATTGGACCGAGATGACTATCAGATCCTTTCAAGAACATTAGCTAATGATTTTCTTGGTGTTCATTTTCACATCATTGGAGAACGAGATTAGTTTAGATGTGGAACTTGTTTTATTTGGGTTCGCCATGTTTACCATCATTTAACATGTTAGCATTTTAATATTACTAAACACAAAGTAAGCCTCGACCTGATGATGGAGCCGGATGAGTTAAAGGATCATCAAAGTTATTCATCCAATATGGGACATGTTGGCACCACATTTCATGGCAAGCCATTCAGTAGATGTGTGGTCTCAAAACCACATGTCAACCTCCAGGTGGTGCTGAAGTCATTAGTATTCAACGTAAACCATTGATGTCCGTACAAATACCATCCATTAAGTAGATGTAGATGATATTTCATTAAATAAGTGAAAAGCCCAACCTGCCCGTGGTGTTAGATTAAAAGTCAGACGATTATATAAGTCTTAAGATTCTCTGGGAAACTTAAATATCTGTACCAACTTTCATGGCAATCAATCCAACCAAAAAAGCCGACCTCATGCTGGCACTAGGGCATCACTCAAGTCGTTAGGATTCTTCCTCTGACAGTGAATGTATAAAATGTCTTAGCAATGCATCCAGTAGTTGTTGAGATATTTCAGACAAACCTAATGACATCCAACGACATCCAAAAATGGAATTGAGGGGGTGTTCAAAGGGTTAGGGTGTCAACCATGAGCTGCAGTGTCCCTGCTGCCTCCCCTCTCATTTCCTGTCATTTCTTTACTGTCAGCTATCTAACAAAGGCATAAAGTGCTCCAAAAATAATATAGTAACAAAAGTCAGTGTACCAAAGTCTATAGAGCTGCAGCGAGTAAGTGGCCCTTTGTGAGACACCTGATAGTCAGGTATAGACATCGGCCTGAAGCCAAAGAAAATGTTATTGTGGTTTGTCACATGGCCCAATGTGGTGAAAGTTCCCTGATAAACTGGCACATGACAAAACATGTGCCCTAATCACATGTATCGTATTGGTCTGGACCGTGAGCCATGGAAGCATGAAGGAATTACTGCAAAACAACTGCAAAGAGACACAAAGCAACTACGAAAGGACTCAAAATGACAACAAAGAGAAACAAAATGACTACGAAGAGAAACAAAATGACTGCGAAGAGAAACAAAATGACAACAAAGAGACTCAAAATGACTACAAAGAGACACAAAATGTCTACAAAGAGAAACAAAATGACAACAAAGAGACTCAAAATGACAACAAAGAGACTCAAAATGACAACAAAGAGAACAAAATGACAACAAAGAGAAACAAAATGACTACAAAGAGAAACAAAATGACAACAAAGAGAAACAAAATGACAACAAAGAGAAACAAAATTACAACAAAGAGAAACAAAATGACTACAAAGAGAAACAAAATGACAACAAAGAGACTCAAAATGACAACAAAGAGACTCAAAATGACAACAAAAGGACTCAAAATGACAACAAAGAGAAACAAAATGACAACAAAAGGACTCAAAATGACAACAAAGAGACTCAAAATGACAACAAAGAGAATCAAAATGACAACAAAGAGAAACAAAATGACAACAAAGAGACTCAAAATGACAACAAAGAGAAACAAAATGACAACAAGAGAAACAAAATGACAACAAAGAGAAACAAAATGACAACAAAGAGAAACAAAATGACAACAAAGAGAAACAAAATGACAACAAAGAGACTCAAAATGACAACAAAAGGACTCAAAATGACAACAAAGAGAAACAAAATGACAACAAAGAGACTCAAAATGACAACAAAGAGACTCAAAATGACAACAAAGAGAAACAAAATGACAACAAAGAGAAACAAAATGACAACAAAGAGAAACAAAATGACAACAAAGAGACTCAAAATGACAACTAAAGAGACTCAAAATGACAACAAAGAGACTCAAAATGACAACAAAGAGACTCAAAATGACAACAGAGAGACTCAAAATGACAACAAAGAGAAACAAAATGACTACACAATAACAAAGAGACAAAAAAACAACAAAAAGAGGCTAAAAAACGGTGTATCTTGCTCCTATGTAGGAGAGGTTGTGGGGCCTTTTCCCCGTCTGTGTCCAGGGGTCCATTGTCTCATAATCCGCCCAGACATGTAAACCAACAGAAACCTCTTTAGAAACTGGACTCGTGCCACTGTGAACTTCTGCACACATGCAAACACAATCAAGGATGTTGCGTAATTCAAGTTGTTTGTACAGGATATCCAAAGCAAAACATTATGACTTTGAGTGATCATGAAAACGCTTGAAAGTGAAATATCATCATCTGAGTTATTAATCTAATTCTGAAACAACAGTGGGCTTCTCCGGAGCTCGGGTTACACAGTGTATCTGGCATCATCATCATCATCATCATCATCATCATCATCATCATCATCATCATCATCATCATCATCATCCGTAATGCAGAGTGCAACAGGCTAATCAACAGACACTTTTCTTTAGACTACACTGCCCTCTAGTGGATGTTATAAGTAACACAAGCTGTGATACACACCTGGTGTCATAGATATGATATAATATATGTATAATATATATATATATATATATATATATATATATATATATATATGCATATACATATATTACATATATTACAGATATATATTATTTTGTATGTAACAAGTATAAGAATATAAAAGGTGCATTATGTGTGGCTAAGACAGATGTTTCCTGTACATTAGTTTCGGTGGATATGCACCTTCTGCTACGAGCCCTACCCTGAGACTAGCTGCTGTGAAATATGTACCCTGCGGAAATCCGCCTTCACCGCCGACCACACACCTCCCTGCCTCGGCTGACTCTTACCAAAGAACTTTTACATTCTATTCAAGGAGCTGAAGTAAAGTTTGATTTAAGGTTTAGTTAGCAATGGGAGAAATGACGGAGCAAAAGAACCTTTCTGAAGTTGTTACTCAGATATTTAAAGAAGCGCCCGATGCCAGGAGGAATCTGGCTGACAACCACAACAACCTCCTCCGCGTCGCAGATTACTGCGAGAACAATTTCCTTCAGGTGAGTAGGCCTAATGCTCATACATATACATATATATATATATATAAAGGCACAACACCTGTAAAGCCATAAGTGTGTGTAATACAAATCTTTTTACAACTCCTTTGCAAAAACTTCTGCAGGCAAAGGATTCATCCAAGGCTGTGGAAGAAGCGAAGGCTTTAGCAGCCCAGGCTCTGGCCAGTGTGACCTACCAGATCAACAGTGTGGCCAGCACTCTGCTGAAGCTGCTGGACTCCCAGGCCATGCAGATCAAAGACATCGAGTCCTCAGTCAACCTGCTGTCACTGGTGAGGAACACCGTTCACCGAAAATACCGTCCACCGGATCTCTGCCCAGGAAAGGGTCCACCGTGTTCTTCCAGACCTTGAACAAATATTGATATTCGAAACCATTTTCTGAACCTTCGGAGAAGATTGAAGGCATTAAACTTCAGATTTTAATTTAAAGAAAAATATAACATGGTAATGATGACTTTTCTTGGCTAACAGCTGAATGATTGTAGTAAACAATAACAAATAATCTTTACTTTTTTACATTAATGACAGAAATATTCTTCTTGAGGTCTCTGAGCTTGCCACACATTCATTAAATCACATTAAACTGTGCAATCAAGTAACAAATTATATTTTTCACACCACTATCTGGCAAAACATATCAGTTATAGTCCATAAAAGTTGCATAATTCTGCTTTTTATTTAGTGAAATAACAGAATAATGATTAAAAAGTTGTGTTCACTGTACAAGTAGTGTGCAAGTTGCCGTATTTGTTCCACTCGCAGATCACGTGTTGTACCTTTAATCCGTTTGGTTGCTATAATATCCATTTGTTTAACTGTTGAGAGAGAAACTCTCTTCAGGGAACAAGTGGTGTGACAATGTGTTCACACTGTGCTCTTCTCCAGGCTGCAGCGATCCACTTGGAGTCGGTAGCCCGGAGAGAGATTGGTGCTTTTACAACTCCCAAAAACAGAACTCGCACTAAGTTTGTGACGCCACCGACTTCAGGCAAGGAGCCGGAGAGAGGCTACTCCAGAGTGCCAATATCATTCTCCATCTTGGACTCCACTGGACACTGTTTTGAGGTAAATTGAAAACAAAGCCTTTCAGTGTTTTCCATGAAATCCAGGGATGTAGGCATCCCGTCGTGTCGTCCCAGTGTTTGTGTCTGGGGTGACTGTGGTGTGGAGTTGCTTCTCTTTGTGTATTACCTTGAGCCATCTTCTCCCCACAGTTGCCTGAGCAGCAGCCCAGAAAGGGCGACTCCACAGAGAGCACACAGAGCGCCGCAGAATTCACTGTGTAAGTCCTTCTTTGCCTTACCCCCCTGTAACATGTTCTTCTTTGCATCCAACTGATGCAGCGAGAACAGCAGATGTTGTAGCTGCAAACTCTTTCTCTGTCAATATAGCACGCACTGAACAACGTGTTGCTTCAACTCTATATTATATTATGTTCACCATCAACAGAATGTCTATAAAGAGACTCTACAAACTGTGGGAACATGTTGGTGTCGGAGGCGTTCTGGTTTCGGTTTGTGGTTTGCTTGAACTCAGGTTAACTCTCAACTCCAACTCAGTGTTAATGTCCCTACACCGCTACTTCCTGCGCTCTTGCTAGGACCACACCCATCTTTAGACTTGATCTCAACTACACACCTGCAACAGTTGACCATGTAAAGCGAACATGTTACACATCTTTGTTTAGTGGAATAGTGTGCAACTATTCTTTGAAGGAACTACAGTTGTACCTCTCAGGGTGTCATGTTTGCTCACAGTAGCTGAAGGTGTATTCTCTGTATGCAGATCCAATTTTGGCATCGCGGTGCCTCCTCCATCAGTCCCCACCTTGCCAAATGTCTCCAACCCCACCGACAACAGCACGCTTCCTGCTCCTCCTCCTGCCGAATTGGACCCCAGTATGGCCGGTCCACCACCACCACCTCCCCCTTCCTCCATGGACACTGGCTTCCCCCCTCCTCCACCGTCCTTGACCTCACCCACATGTCTCCCCCCACCTCCACCTCCACCTCCAATCTCTCCGTCAAACGGAGCCTACCCGCCACCGCCTCCTCCTGTAGCAGGAGGTGTCCCTCTCCCTCCACCACCTCCTCCTCCTCCTCCTTCTCACACTGGCACCTCTGGTAGTGTGCCACCACCTCCTCCTCCACCTCCTCCTCCTCACACTGGCACCTCTGGTAGTGTGCCACCTCCTCCTCCTCCTCCTCCTCCACCTTTCTAATGAACATTATGTTATTGAGTCACTAGAGTAACTTCTTGTATTGCTGGGTTGTGTAAAGCTTGTGCAGCACGGGAAACACTTTGTTGTTGTTGTTGTTGTTGTTGTTGTGAGATAAAAGTGAAAGCATAATTAAAACCTTTAAAAAGTGCGTGTGGTGGTTTAACCTTGAGCTGTTTCGTGTTTGCTGAACGGCACAGCGTGAGCCTCAAATGTTGGAACGTTCTGCAGCAGGAGAGAAAACGTCGACATGTTTCAACAGCACCTCGAGTGCATTCCGCACAAACAAGCCCAAACAGGGAGTCTCCTGCGTTTCCTCTGTGAAGTGACCTCCCTTCATTATTACGTCTTTGTGTTGTTTACCACTATGTATCTTAATCAGTCACCTTTAACAGAGAGCGGCCTTTTGCCCCACACTGTCTTCGTACTGTGTGGGGAGAGCGCCGTCAATGATAAGTAGTCTACGTCACTGGCTGTAACATCGCTGGGTTCTGCTACTTTAAACAGGTCAATGAGGCTATAAACATGTCTCTTGCAAGTCAACACTCTACTTAAGCTGCACTGCATGGCGTGTACTTGAAGGTAAGCTTTATTTCCAGCTTAAATTATACAGAGCTTATCCAAACTTGATTTATTTTTCATTTCTGTTTGTACATGTGACTCTTTTCAGTGAGGCCTGAAGCTAGAGAGGGCGAGTCTTTTATATTCGAGGCCTTTTACTGCTGTTTACTTTTACTTTATTCAATCCGAATTCAAGTCTGTACTCTGTAGCCGTTACAGCTGCACACGCTGTGCAGCCGTTACAGCTGCACACGCTGTGCAGTGTTAACTTGTAGTGTCGAGTGCACGAGTAAGAACAACATATATATCTCAGCTTTGAGCCGCTTTCACAGTCATTCTATTTGCCTTTAAGACATTCTGTTTACGTCGGACACAAAGAGATAAAGAACTACCTTTGAACTCTCTTGCAAAACTAGAACATAAATTGCCTGACAAACTTCAAAGTTTAAGATCTGCCATTTGTTTTCCTCTCAGGTGTGAAACCTGATTTAGAAAATAAAACTGCCATGGTCATTTATTACGCTACGATTGAGTAAGTACTCCCTGAGATTGGATTTACGGTGCACCTCATTGCATGATGCTGTTATAGTGAAGCTGCCCTTTGTTTCAGGCTTCCCTTGATGTGCGCTGGTATCATTCTGTGGGTTTTTTGTTGCCATTTCGCAAAGAAGCGCAGAGAGGCAGCAGGCCGGCCCCCGAGGCCCTCTAACTCTCCATCCGTGTACGTCATCCCCATATATGATGAGGAGCGGGAGGAAAACGAGGAAGTAATGGACGAATATGAAGCATATTTTCAACCTCCCTACAGAGAACCTCCCATGTACTGCTCAGGAAATGTCCCTCCTCCCCCTCCATACAGGGTGTGTTTGTATTTTCGATGATAATGTAGTTTTAGTTGTTTTTGTGTCTGCTAAAGATCTTATAAACAAATTGCATCATTTATGTAATTAAATGTCTCTTTTCCAGCTTGAACCACCATCATACACGGACCCCCCACCATCATACACGGACCCTCCACCTTACTCAGACCAGCCCTGATCCTCCTCGTCTTCCTCGTCCCACACTTCAAACACACAATAAGAGTTTGTGAAATGATTTCAAAGCATCTGGTTTGTCACATGGGGACATTTATAAACGTGAATGACATGAAAGTATGAATTCCAGCCCGGCTTTTTATAGCTGGACTAACATTTGCAATTTAAATGTTTCTTCTTGAGTTTATTATGAAGTTTCTGAAACAAGCTTTAAATCTTTTTGACCCTTATTTGATCCCATACATGTTACACTTACTAACCTTCAGTGCATGCATGTGGTTGTATGTTTCATTTGGAATATATGTGTATAGGAATAATCCACCTGCAAGCAATCCACTGTGTGGACCTCCAGATGTACAATATGTATGTTTTAATTTACAAAATAAAGTCATTTATACTTGTGAATAAATTGATTTTGACATGTAACCCCAAAAAAAGCAGGAAAAGGAGAAAGATTTCAGGCATTTTAAATTCACATTTGTTATATTTATATTCCACAAGTATAAATAGAACGGAAGAGGAGTGGTCTAATAATAATAGCCCCCTGAGGAAGGCCGCGGTTGATGCTTTTGCTGCATTAAATAGCGAGTTAAACAGACTCATGAAAGGTTTTGTTTTTGCACAAGAAGAAGACACAGAGCACACCTCTCCGTCCTGCGTCTTTAAAAAAGACAATAATGCTGTAAAAGCTCTTCAGGTCGTGCACTTCCCTAAGTGACACATTTTCTTTTGAGAGCAACTCTGAGGGCAGTTTGTTTGTTTTGGATTCTTAAATAAAAAGGTAAGGACGGACCCCACTGGAATATAAAGATCCAGTTATCTTCTAATGATGAGTCGTTACAGCAACGTATGTTAGAATTATGTGAATTAAATTCATTTTCACGACAGATTTATACGATGAAGGTCCACCGTCAGATGTTAAATCAGACAGTATTACGTCAGACAGCATGCGGCTCTTTTATTACACTGATTTAACCCAGTCGTGCACTGCTCAGCTGTTCTTAAAGGGTTTTAAAATGGTATTATTGTTAGTGAAACGCTGCAGGGTCATAGGTCACAAGTCAACCTTGTGATTGGTCAGTCTCATATAATTTTTAACTTTTAAATGAGTATTGCGTATTTAAATTAAAATATTCAGTCTACATTATTCTCATTTTAAAGATTCATCAATGGAAGTCCATATACATACATATTCATATTGTTTTTCTCTCACAGTCATGTTGACATAACTTCAGCCATTACTATGGCAGGGAATATCTTCCAATATATGTAAGTAATCAAATACACAGGCAAGAATGAACCTCCCACAAAGATCACAACATAATGATGAAGTCTTTAAATGATTCATGTGCTCCTAGATTCCCAGCCTTGGTGGTGTCCATAGCTGTGGTTCTCCTCTGCCTCTATCTGCAGGCGAAGAAGAAAAGAGGCGCGTATGTCGTCACCGCACCGACGCCGCCGCCGGACGTCAACACGTCTTCTGTGCTCTACAGCATCTCTCTGTCTGAGGATCAGGCAGAAGACAGACGTTATGACAGACTGCCTCCTCGGTACAGCACTGTGGATCACCCGCCACCTTACTCTCTGGTGAGCAGTCTGCACGGGAAGGTTAATGCCACAGAGGTGGACATTCTTCATTTTGGGAAATACGCTGATTTGTGTGCATCAACCTTCAAACTCCAATATTAATAATCCGAGCCTAACTATTCTCTTAACCCTGAACGTTGTGTTTAAGATTAGTAATCTAGAGCTTCAGGCTCATCTGGACTTTCTGTATTATTATATCTGAAATATCAAGTGTGCACCGCTCTCTTTCTCTCTCATGCAGTTTGACCCCAAGCTGACCTGCGTGTGGCCCAGCGGCTCGCCACCCGCCTTCGAGATGTATCCGATAATGCTGCCTCTGGCACCTCAACACTGGACGACACCCGCGAGGCATCTGCACCCACAATCCTGATCCAGCACCCGTAACCACCCGCAGAGGTTACACCCGGCGTCCGCCTGCTGAACTAACAAACGCCGACTCACCTTCGATCGATTTTAAATTCGACCTCATTTGCGTTAATATTAACTGCAGACAGTGACGCAATATTCTCAACATTTCCAATTTTAATACATTTTTTATATGAACATCAAAACTACAGTGTAGTCCAACTGCATCTACACACCAGCAGAATCATGAAAGCACCGAGTGTGTCTCTATGTTATACTATATACTCTTTATTACAATACAGTACTTACAAGTTCTGAGGGGAAATAAAATGATATTCAAAGGAGTTGCCAGTTTTATTTCTCTATTTTCTAAGAAGGAACATGTACAGTCAGCGTTTCCTTGGCTTGTGAACCACGTTAAGGCAAAAAGTAAGTATGAATATGAAGCCACTGATAAATATTTTACTGTATCTACATCGAAAAAATAACAAACAACGTGTCCGACCTGTAATGTTACGTAATGTGTTCGCCTTCGTTATACAATCAGTGCATACTTTAGGCTACTTCTTCAGGTTGTGTCTTCATTTTGTGTTGTTCTCAGTGCTACAAACACAACTCCAACAGAATCAAGCAGGAAGTGAAGACACTGTGATCCGTCCGTCCGTCCGACAAACCGGAACAAAGGAAGCAAAACAAATCCAGACTGCAAGAACACAACACGTGTGTGTGTGTGTGTGTGTGTGTGTGTGTGTGTGTGTGTGTGTGTGTGTGTGTGTGTGTGTAGATGTATTGCACATATCTTTATTGTCTAAAATAATCTATTGCTGTTCGTTCTTCAAATGAGTGGAGACGCACAATGTAAAGCACATTTCTGAACACATACAATCATACTGTATGATCAAATGGTAAATAAATAAATATGACATTTGGTATGTTTCCTTCAACAGTCTGTCCTATAATGTAAACATTACACTACAGAAAGGCTACAAAAGTTTAATATCCTTCAACGAAAAGAAAAAACCAACCTTGGATAGAGTTATTAGCAAAACATATTCTTTACTCTAAGTCTATTTCCACGTTTGTGATAACACACACACACACACACACACACATACACACACACACACTCACACACACTCACACACACTCACTCTATTGCACTAAACCTCATGATCAACTCTAAATCCTTCTCAACAAATATCGATGCAATGAGTCCGAATCTGACAAATAAAAGTAACAACTCGACTTTAGGCTCAACAGAGGAACACTAAGTTTGAACATGACCTCCTCCACCAATGACTGCATGGCCACTCGGCCCCTCTGGAGCTACCAAACCCGTCCTCTGACCTTTGACCTGCAGCCCGTCAGAAGACCCAGCTGACGGGCACCCACTGCTGCTCCGTCGACAGCTTCTCCAGTGCCGAGCGTAGACTTCTGAACGCCGCTTCCAGGCCGTCGTTGACGATGCACAGGTCAAAGTAATGTCCATAGGCTCGCTTAATGCGCTCGCTCTCGTCCACCGTCCTCTTTAATTCAGAGTCCTGCAGGGAGCATCTCAGAGAGAAGCAGTGAGAACATTAGGTGAAGATAAATACTCTGGAGCCGGCTATTACAGGGAAATTAGTGCGCAGCTGAAATCCAATTAATTCACATTCAAATGTTAGAAATGCAACTTTTTATTGTTTTGCTATACTGCGTAAATTAAATCACATTAAATATTCTAATTAATAAAACAACGAGCGTTCATGTGATGAACTGTCAGGGTTCAACCTTCTAAACGTCAAAGATATAATTCATCATCAAAGCAGTGTGAACAGACAGACAGACAGACAGACAGACAGACAGCCGGTGGAGACAGACAGACAGTTGAGACAGACAGACAGTAGAGACAGACAGACGGTAGAGACAGACAGACAGTAGAGACAGACAGATTGTGGAGACAGACAGACAGACGGTGGAGACAGACAAGACGGTAGAGACAGACAGACAGTAGAGACAGACAGATTGTGGAGACAGACAGACAGTAGAGACAGACAGACGGTGGAGACAGACAGACAGTAGAGACAGACAGACGGTGGAGACAGACAGACAGACAGACAGACAGTGGAGACAGACAGACGGTGGAGACAGACAGACGGTGGAGACAGACAGACAGTACAGACAGACAAACAGTAGAGACAGACAGATTGTGGAGACAGACAGACAGTAGAGACAGACAGACGGTGGAGACAGACAGACAGTACAGACAGACAGACAGTAGAGACAGACAGATTGTGGAGACAGACAGACAGTAGAGACAGACAGATTGTGGAGACAGACAGACAGACAGACAGTGGAGACAGACAGACGGTGGAGACAGACAGACGGTGGAGACAGACGGTAGAGACAGACAAACAGTGGAGACAGACAAACGGTGGAGACAGACAGACAGTAGAGACAGACAGACGGTGGAGACAGATAGTAGAGACAGACAGACAGTAGAGACAGACAGACGGTAGAGACAGACAAACAGTGGAGACAGACAAACGGTGGAGACAGACAGACAGTAGAGACAGACAGACGGTGGAGACAGACAGACAGTAGAGACAGACAGACAGTAGAGACAGACAGACGGTGGAGACAGACAGACGGTGGAGACAGACAGACGGACAGACAGTGGAGACAGACAGACGGTGGAGACAGACAGACAGTAGAGACAGACAGACGGTGGAGACAGACAGACAGTGGAGACAGACAGACGGTGGAGACAGACAGACGGTAGAGACAGACAGACAGTAGAGACAGACAGATTGTGGAGACAGACAGACATTAGAGACAGACAGACGGTGAGACAGACAGTGGAGACAGACAGACGGTGGAGACAGACAGACGGTGGAGACAGACAGACAGCAGAGACAGACAGACAGTAGAGACAGACAGACAGTACAGACAGACAGACAGTAGAGACAGACAGATTGTGGAGACAGACAGACAGTAGAGACAGACAGACGGTAGAGACAGACAGACGGTAGAGACAGACAGATTGTGGAGACAGACAGACAGTAGAGACAAACAGACGGTGGAGACAGACAGACAGACAGACAGACAGACAGTGGAGACAGACAGACGGTGGAGACAGACAGACAGTGGAGACAGACAGACAGTAGAGACAGACAGACAGTAGAGACAGACGGTAGAGACAGACAAACAGTGGAGACAGACAAACGGTGGAGACAGACAGACAGTAGAGACAGACAGACGGTGGAGACAGACAGACAGTAGACAGACAGTAGAGACAGACAGACAGTAGAGACAGACAGACGGTGGAGACAGACAGACGGTGGAGACAGACAGACAGACAGACAGTGGAGACAGACAGACGGTGGAGACAGACAGACAGTGGAGACAGACAGACGGTGGAGACAGACGGTAGAGACAGACAGACAGTGGAGACAGACAGACGGTGGAGACAGACAGACAGTAGAGACAGACAGACGGTGGAGACAGACAGTGGAGACAGACAGACGGTGGAGACAGACGGTAGAGACAGACAGACATTGGAGACAGACAGACAGTGGAGACAGACAGACAGTGGAGACAGACAGACGGTGGAGACAGACAGACGGTAGAGACAGACAGACAGTAGAGACAGACAGACAGTAGAGCCAGACAGACAGTGGAGACAGACAGACAGTGGAGACAGACAGACGGTGGAGACAGACAGACGGTGGAGACAGACAGACGGTAGAGACAGACAGACAGTAGAGACAGACAGACGGTGGAGACAGACAGTAGAGACAGACAGACAGTAGAGACAGACAGACGGTGGAGACAGACAGACGGTGGAGACAGACAGACAGTAGAGACAGACAGACGGTGGAGACAGACAGACAGTAGAGACAGACAGACAGTGGAGACAGACAGACAGTGGAGACAGACAGACAGTGGAGACAGACATACGGTGGAGACAGACAGACAGTGGAGACAGACAGACGGTGGAGACAGACAGACAGTATAGACAGACAGACAGTGGAGACAGACAGACAGTAGAGACAGACAGACGGTAGAGACAGACAGTAGAGACAGACAGACAGACAGACAGTAGAGACAGACAGACGGTGGAGACAGACAGACGGTAGAGACAGACAGACGGTGGAGACAGACAGTAGAGACAGACAGACAAACAGACAGTAGAGACAGACAGACGGTGGAGACAGACAAACGGTAGAGACAGAGAGACAGTAGAGACAGACAGACGGTGGAGACAGACAGTAGAGACAGACAGACAGTAGAGACAGACAGACGGTGGAGACAGCAGTCAAACTGGGATTATGCCACGACCACATTTGTTACGGTAGAACACAAACTCACCGTTAACTGTTTTGTGACGACTCCCGACTCAATCGCCGACTTATTCATCGCTTTGAGAACCTCAAAGTCCGGAGCTTCAATGAAGACGACATAAGGCAGGAACTCTGACGTCCGCAGGACTTTAAGAGCCTTCAGAGGAAAAACAAACTCATGTGAGACATTTTACAACACTGCACACACACACACACACACACACACACACACGCACACACACACACATGATGATGAGCTGAACATACTTCAGCAGCAACGCGCTGCACAGGTTTGAATATAGAACTTTAAAGTCCTTTACGTTGGTTTAGACGGCGGAGCTTCCGTTACCTGTGGATTGACGTCCAGGATGCAGATCTTTCCTGTTTCTATCACCTCGTGTATAGAGTTGATCTTAGTGCCATACAGGTTCCCGTCGTACTCGCCGTGCTCCAGGAAACGACCGCTTTTGATGTCGCACTCCATTTCGCTGCGGGTCATGAAGGAGTACATCTGACAATCCCTCTCATCCACCTTCGGTTTTCTGCAGGTGACTGAAGGACGAAAAAGATCATCAGCACAGCTCAGATACAGACACTAGAAATGCAGCGATAAAATAAAAAATTATATATTTATATATCAATATATAATTTATATATAAATAATAATATTTGTATAATTATATAAAACATTATATATTTATATATCAATATAAAATTTATATATAAATAATATATAATAATACTTTTATAATTATATAAAAAATTCTATATTTTTTATATAAATTATAAAATTAAATATTAATATTATATATATTAAATAAATATTTAAAAGAAACACTAAGAGAATTGAAACTAAAATGACAAAAAATAATTAAATTAAAAAACATTAAAAATTCACATAATGCGCAACAAATAGAGCAAACAATAAAAATAAAAAACACCACAAAGTACTACATTACATGGATTTTGCATCATTGCATGTGGTTTAGTGTGATGCACTCACAGGGGATGGTGGTGCCGTACCGATGAGGATCCGACACCAGCAGCTTGTTTTTCAGACTGCGCCGGCCGACCCCCTGCGCTCCGATCAGAACCAGCGTCTTCCTCCTGAAGGGCGGGACCTTGGCAACCTCTTCATATATCCGCAGCTCGTGTCGATCGAATTCTGGTCACAAAGCAGTAATTAGGGGGACGAACATAATTAAAAAACAGACTGTGATGTAAGACGTTGTCAGGGGAGTTACCTGCATTCTTGGTCGTCAAATACATCATCTTTTTCTTCTTCTTACCACCCATCCCGGCACAGAGAGGACCTGAGAGACAGAAACACACAAAACTCAATAAAACATCCAGCTTTCGTCTCCCACCAATTACAGCAAAGTCAAAATGATGTACGCTCGAGGTGGAATGTCTTCGAAAGCACTGCTGGGTCATAAATCCAAAGTGTTGGAAGGTTAGAGGCAGACAATCCCACTAGGTGGCACTGTGCACCAATATGAATCACACCAGTCTGCTGCTAGAGAACACCTGTGACTCGGCGATCTGCTGAGCGTCTATTCAATATGGACGATTATTTAGCCCATGGGGGAGAATGTCTTAATGAACAGAGACGTAAAAAGAAGCAAACATGAGCTCAGTTATTCATTTTCTCGTCAGAATTCAACCAAGCTCTGACAACAAATGCACCATAGTGATTAAGTATTCAACAATTTCAGACCACAAACTAACAATTGTTTTATTCAAATCGTGCTCTCAGTCGGTACAATGTGTGGAAGGCAGACAGATGTGTCCTTCCCAGGCTACAAGGACAGTACAGTCGGGCTGTCATCTTCCTCTCCTCCACAAGTGAAGGGCAAGCTGCTGGCTGTGACTCACAACCTGAGGACTCTGCACACAGCAGATACATCTTAAGGAGCAGAGAAGATTATTGAGGTTTGTATTTATGTCAGACCCTGCAGCTTATTAACAAGCACATTGGAATCAGGCCTCCCAAATCACGCTCATTACCAGCTCTCCTGTGCTCACAGACTGGAGAGGTGAGAGGCGGATGAGAGGCCGGCACCAGATGAAATGCTCGTATGATATGGAGAGGAACAGATGTCGTCTTTGTTGCCGGTGTGTTTGTGCGGCGAGGAGTCTGTGTCGAATCTGCATAATGAGAAGTGCTTCTCTGCTCTGCTGCTGAGGAGGTGTACCTGTGGTAACGAGCTCCAGATCTCTCTTCACAAACGCTTTCCTTTTCTCCTCCAGCAGCTGGCTTGGAATAAGACCTGCGCTGCCTCCTTCTATGTGACAGGCCTGCGAGAGACACAGAAAGAACGCGGGAACAAGATAACAAGAATGAATCCCTCCGCTCTGAGCTCTGAGCAATTGATGAACAACGTTCAATATCTTGTTCTGTACTGACCTGCCACCAATTGAGGTCCTCCTGGTTGAAAATCTGCAGAACGTCTCCACTGATGAAGCTGAGCCCTGCTTCCTTACAGGGAATCAGGTTGTCATGGGACGGGTCGTAGTCAAAGTGACACTTCACAAAGGCCTACATGGATAAAGATGTTGAGGGAAGGTGTCATTAAATGTGTCATAATAGATGTCAAAACAGACTGAAAGAAACACACACTTAGGCTGTGGATGTATATTTATGCAGCCTCTGGTGTGGTGTATGAGCGGCACAATGTCTGTCGACGGATTCGGGGCGTAAAGTGTCCAAAGAAAACAGCCGTGTGCAGTTGAAGCTAAAGACTCCATCTCTCAGCTCACTTTCTCGACACCTCAAAGCTTCAGCTCATAAACCAAACCCTGCATCCCAACCCCCACTGACAGGACCATGAGTGTGAGAGACAGACAGGCAGGCAGACAGACAGACAAACAGACAGACAGACAGAAATAAAGAGAGAGAGAGAGCCAAAATCTGTAGCCATGGCAACCATCCCATCCCCCCCTTGCTCTTGACGCCTTTCCTCGTACTGAACTGATGCACGAACATAGGAAAAGGCTGCCAGCCTTTACAGTAATGTGTGTGTGTGTGTGTGCGTGTGTGTGTGTGTGTAAGGACACAATGGACACACACAGACACACACACACACACACTCACAACTGGCCAAAGGGAGCTGTCAGTTGAGTTTAGTCACCATGCGATGGCAAAGCTCGAAGCGTGAAACCCCAGACAGCTGGATTACATTCAGAGAGCACTTTTGAGAACAACCCTAATCATCTCAACTCTTCTCTCGCCCGGTACAACATTCACCAACACAGAACTTTACTGAGAGCGCCATCCCGTCTCTGATATCTGACTGACAGCGGCTATTAACTGTTGGAGAAGGCACTTTGAACACAGAAGAAAAGCAAAACAAAGGTCTTGAGAAGACACTCTGTAGAAATGTCTTCTTACTGAAAGGTCTGCACATTTTGAATCTGAAGTCTTTTCAGTGAGTGACCCTCAGAATCAGGAGAGTCTTTCTTTTTAACATGAAAGCAATTTTAGAGCATTTCTGCCAGATTGGCTGCTGCCCTCAGTTTACACAGGTCTGACAGAACAGAGGGGGGACGGACGGACGGACGGACTGCTAGACATGGGATTTATTTTTGTTTTGTTTTATTACTGTTTAGCTGCTGTCAAATGTAAACCTGCTAATTAGCTTGCATGTTTTCATTTCCTTTCAAAGATTACACAGTGAAAATAATCCACAGCCATATATATATATGTATATATATTTATATATATATATATATATATATATATATTTATATATATATATATATATATAATATATATATATATATTATGTATATATATTTATATATATATAATATATATACATATGTATATATGTATATATAAATATATATATTTATGTATATATATTTATATTTATATAAATATATATATAAATATATATACATAAATATATATATATATTTATATATATATGTATATATATTTATATTTATATATATAAATATTTATTTATTTATTTATTTATAAATAAATAAATAAAAAGTATATATATGTATATATCAATTAAATGATTAAATAAAACTAATTAGTTGGTGCAAGAGGAAAAGTCAGAGGATCACCAAAGTCAGTTACGTACATCATCTGGGCACTATGGACGTCTGCACAAACGTTCATGGTAATCGCTTGAGATATTTCAGTTTGGACAAAGTCGTGGACTAACCGACTGATCGACTGATCGACTGATCGACTGATCGACTGACCGACTGATCGACTGATCGACTGACCGATCTCATCAAAAATGTATGGATTCTTTCACCCAACACCAATAATATGCTTCTAACACACGTATGCCTGTGCGGTTAATATTCCTCACACCATCATTTTCTTGTAAATGATGTTCTAGTGTATTTTGGTCTCGTGTAAGGAATTCATTTGGCACGGCTTCTTCCAGCTCTTGTGTTCCTCTTCTCTGCTGCTGAGAGGGATCAGTCACAGAGCCTCGTGCCCAACACGTCTCAAACTGCATGTACGGATGAGCTCCATCCTCCGATGTGCTCCATCCTCTGATCCCATTGGCTTCTCCAGGACACACAAGCCTTCTCTTTCCCTCCTTCTAAACTGGGTCACAGCTAAAGCGAGCGAGCATAACCCGAGGAGAGCCACGACTACATCAGCTGTTATAAAACACTGTCTTGAGGATATTTGAGATCCAACTAAACTAAAATAATCTTTCTGATGACAACTTCACGACCATGGGAGGAAAGGACAAAATGACAAGGACTCCAGTGTCACGAGCTGTCTGAGGGACGCCTCTTTTTCTTTCCTGCTTTGAAGACTTCAATGTCTGTATCCATTATATATGAGCAGAAAATTGCTTCTGCATTTGGATAATTGACAAAACTGTGAAGCAGGTATTACAGCGAAAGACCCAATGTCATCCACAAAGATTAGATATACGATTCTTGGCAGAGCACACAAGGTTACAGGCAGCAGGGCGAGCGCCAGGGAGGACGGTGAGGGACACTTGACTGATGAAAGTGACAGTATCCTTTCAGAACTTTATGTTTAATATCTATTTCAGGATCAAAGGACGGGCGTTCTACTTTGGAAGAGTGTGAGAGTCAATGAGGAAGATCACGACGACACAAACACGAGAGTCGTGGTAACTCTCCTAAACAAGTACAAGAAGGGAAAGTGTGTATCATGGGCCAAGGAAGAACTCATTAGATGTTGGTGCGGATCTGAATCATAGGGGCGGATACACTCATTATTTTTCACTTTCGGTAACATTGCGAGATGGGGCATTCAAGTGGCGTCGGAATAATGGGAACAATTAGTTCCTGATTGGCAAAATTCATAAAAAAAACAACTCCAAAGAAACAGCTATCGACGCTCTTTTTGGCGTCCATGTTGTTTCCACATCACAACTTAAAGCTCATGAACATAAAGAACGTCTTTCCAACTCTTTGGGAGTCACTCTAGTTTTAACGGACCTGTCTTGGCGTGTGTGGCTCCTGGTAGCTGGGCAGGATCTTCAGCACCACGCTGCCGCTCGCCTCCTTCAGCATCTCCTGGAGCACTTTGGGGTCGTTTCCCACCTCCTTGCCGTTCACCTCCTTGATGATGTCACCCACGTGGAGCAGACCTTGCTGGTCGATCATGCCGCCGTGGAGGATCCTGGCAATCACCAGCTCGCCGCTCTCCACCCGAAACGTGACTCCCTACAAACACACATAAAGAAAATATAATAACTATTTGCTAGGCGGGTTAACTCGGCTCGAACGACACAATCTTCTGCTTTGATACAATTTGGATTTTGTGGCACCAATAACTTCCTACATGGTAACGTGACGTCTGAAATGAAACTCCAGAAACCACAGAGTGACTCCAGACAGTTGGCAGAGTTTGTGGTTAGAAAGGGAGACAATAGAGCACTTGGCAAAGATGCTGCAGATAAACCCTTTTTGTGCTACAAGGCTGACTTGTTTCTCTTTTTAACAACGCTCTGAAAAGATCTCATTCCACTGAGAGCATGTGCTGCTCCAAACAACACAAATCATACGTTGTATCTGTTCGCATTTTACAGGAAGGCTCCATTCTGCCTCACTAGTTGCAAACTTACCAGGTGCTCGCCAGACACCTTACGGATGCCCACCATCCTGACTGCGTCTGGGGGGACGGGCTGGTTGTTGAGGGCCGCGTCCATGAAGGAACAGGGGCTGGGGGGAGGAGTCTCGTAGTTTTTGGACGCCACAGAATCATGCGTCTCCAGGAGGGACTGTGTGCAGAAAAGCAGGCGACACAAAACAAAATGCTTCTTCCACTTGATGATGATAGAATCATGCCATATTCCACAAATCAGGTGTTCTTGCTGTACTGCGCTATCGTCGGACTGAAACACACACTGTAGCGTCCAAATCAATCAAATCAATTGTAGCACAACATGCATCATTAAGCAGGAGCACTGGTAATCAAAGGTTGAGCCTGAGTGCCTGTTAATTAAGATTGCTGAGAGATGCAAGACCTGGAAGTGAGGTTCGTTCAGGATGCGGACCAGCTCGTCGGCTGCCTGGCTGCTGATCGTGAGCGGGTTGAGGTCCTTGAGGATGTCCTGGACCAGCTCCACGTTGTTCTCCCGCACAGCCTCGAGCTTGGGTTCCTCAAACTGCTCATGGGCCTGGGATTTAATAAATATAAAACAGACGTTATTTAGGATTATTCAGGGCTGACTTAATGCACCTTGCTGAGTTATAACGAAATGTTTTCTGGCTGTTTGTTTTGAATCAGCAACACAGAGAAGGGCACGATAACAAACGACAAGAACAGCAAACCTGAAAGCGACCCCTGCTGAGAGCAACATGCAGCCCAAACTCATAAATCCTCAATGAAAGACAGAAAAACCAAGAAAGCTAAAGTACAAACTCGAGTCAAATCCTGCGCCCTATTGGTTTTCTTCGGTGTGTTGCTGTGAAACATCAATATTTCAGGAACATTCATTTTTCACTTTCTCCTTCTCTGCTGCCGTGGACACAGGGGTCTGTGGTTATTGGATATGGCTTGCAGGTCTCTGGTGCAGGGTGGCATATAAAAAATGAACGACTTATCCTTCCCCCATCTGGCGCAGTTTGTTTCATGGGCCTGAGTTTCTGTGTCATCCCTTCAAATTCTTCAGAACCCAATTACATAAAGTGTTTTTCTATCATGCACAGTAGCACTACTTGCAACGATCTTGTATTTGAACGCTCGCATTTGTCGGGCAATCCCACGGAGGCTTCGTCTGGCGGGGTCGACGAGTGCTCTGGCATCTACGCTGTTTGTTTGTAGAGGAAGAATACCTGCTGAGAGACAGGATGTGGTTCACAGATGCACACAAACAGATGCCTGCATATCCTCGTCATCACACAAGGACACAAATAACACATACCGATCCCGCGCGCGGACTGAAACACAGAGATTCAGTGATGCGGCAGAAGGACTTTTGCTCATTTGGTGTTTTGGCAGAATTCTTTGTAACCTGACGGAGCGAGCTGTCAGAGTCTGGCCCTTACACAGCACGCCAGCATGGACGCTATGCTATGTGGTCTGTTTTGACACCACTTTAAATGACTTGGTAATATTTCAAGAGATAAAATTACTATTTGTCAAAAAAAGATGAGCATGTTTTCATACCGTCCTATTATATTGTGCATCTTATCCTTATACTATCATTGATGCCAATTATTTAAAAATGACTCCAAGTACTGAAATGTGTGCCTTTCAAAATTCCCATTTCATTGTAATTACCAGACGCTACTAATCTTCCTCCTCCTCTCCACACAGACATTTGAGCTATGAAAGGCTAATGAGCACTGCTGTCCTCAGAGCAAAGAGAAAATCTCAAAGCAGTGTTCGAATTGTAGTCTGCAGGAGATATTGTTAATGGATTCCTGGTTTAATTAGCCTTCTCCTCTCCGACGTGAAAATGTAACATAACTCACCACTATGGCTCAGGAGCTGTGATGTGTTGTTCCCATTGGTCATCAATAGTGGCTGATAAAGGCAAAAGATTTCTCATCTTAGATATGAAAACTTCATTCATTAGAAACTAGAAAGTCACTCGTAAAGCGCCAATGGTTCAAGTGCAGCTCGGGTGGTTCCAATTCCCGAGTTGGGAAGTCGTTCTTCTTCTGACTTCTGTGTGTTCATCGTCGTTGAACGAAGAGCAAAGAAAACAGATCGGGTGATCCATGCAAATGTGTAGTAAAACTGTCCGACTTCAGAGGGCTTTCATGTGAAGTTTCCCGGTCGGTAACTAAATTCTCAGGTTATTCCCACACCACATGAATGCAGCACAAATGCCGCAATGCCTGCTGACAAACAAAGCGTTAAACCAGCTTAATTCAACACACTGAAGGGGATTTGCCCCTACATACTTAACCAGTAGCTTATGATGACTAATGTTAGCAGAGCTTAAATAGATATTGCAGGTCACTGTATAACTCTTCTGTACTTACTGTTATACTACGTTTTAGCCTGAGCCTTTATCCTGTAAATGACTTCTGGCCACAGTCAATGTTATACAAAGGAATGCTGTAATGCTTTTATAAATAATGTAAAAGGTAATAAGACATATTCTTACATTGCTTTTGACTGAGACATATCATTCAGTTATATTGTCCCTGGTGAGCGCTGAGTGCTGCATTAGATAAGGTGCGAAGAAAAGCTTTCATTCATCATTTCTGTTCTTGCACTTTCAGCTAAATATCAATAGCTGGCAGGAAATAAGGTGACCGCTCGCCACTAGGGCTGGAACGGCACAGAAACCGCGGTTCAGCGATATTAAACTGAGTACATTTGCTTTTTCACGCTATTGAAACAAAACTGACATAACAAAGTGTGTGTGTTTTAAAAAGGTAGATGGTTTAGTAGTTAATGTGACATACCATAGTGCTGCTAACATGTAAGCTAACACTAGTTATATAACTATAGTCACATGCCAGTTCTGGTTCATTCCTTTAAGGGTCATTGTAGCCGAATGTTTTGCACAAGCGGTTTTGTATAAAAGCAGAAGTCATTGTTTTGGAGCCCACATGGCCCTGCTTTACAAAGACCTTGGAGTGTCATTTGCATTCTGAACAGGGGGAATGTGATTGCTTGGAAGTACAGAACCAAATGCCTGAAAGAAGCAGCTCATTTAGCCGTCCCAAACGCCTCAATAGGCCTGATTGCTCAGTTAGATACGGAGCCAAGAATTGAGTCAGAGCCACAGTCATAACTTATAATAATCGAGCACTGTGGAAAATCTTTTGCATGATGATAGCTCCTGTTGTCAATATCTGCTCATTGTGGGCCTAATCATCCTCCACATTCATTATAGAACTGCAGGCTGTGCTGATTGCATCATTCTGTAGTGTAGCGTGGTGCAATCAGCACAATTCACCCGAGTCCCCGTGTGCACACACGCCTTCTCCATCCCTGCGTTAGCGTGTTCTCTCTCTGCACATCAAGTCGTAGCTTGCTCAAGGTTTATAGATCCACAATGGGGTCATTTTGGAAATCCGTAAGCAAGGCGTCTACTCAAAGCTTGCATCAGCAGATTAATCTTTTATGGGAACGCTCATCAATACACCAGTACCACCAAGAACCCTCTCAGACATACAGTGTAAGCACCAGTGTCGTGCTCGTGGACGCCGGCACACACACACACACACACACACACACACACACACACACACACACACACACACACACAGTGAAAAGAAAGCAAAAACACAGAGACAGAGAGAGAAATGGGGATCGAAGGGAGCAGAAGAGGCTCTGCTTTTGATGCAGTGCTCCATGCTGCTCCCTGCAGACAGTCCGTCTCCAGATTTCCTGAACAGAACTGCCTCTGAACTACTGAATGAGACTGTATATAGTTTTACCTCTGGCTCTGTCTCAGTCCGAGCCCTGCAGCTCAATTCATCGCCCTGGACAGAAACACCTCATAGCCATAAACAGCTTCCGCCACAACACGACTCAGCTTACGCTGGCTGTGCGAAGTTAGAGAGATAGATGTGGTAATCCATACTAATGACTGCAGACAGCATAAAGGAAAAGGCAGAGAAGGAATTTCAGCACGCGACGTGAACAGCATCTTTTCCCCCTTTTGAAAAAAGTCCACACTTTTAAAATTGTTCTCTTAGAAAGACTCTCCGAAGCCAGAGAAAGTCTGAAAAGAGTGTTCAGCTGTTCTACTCTTCAGAAAGCTGTAACAGCCACTTCTCTCTCTGTCCTCCGTGTGAATATGGAGAAGTAGGATTTGCATGAAGCCAGGAGAAGTAAGGTCATTCATTTAAATACCTGCTTCTCTGCAGGTGTAGTCGAGAGACACTCACTGCTCATGACGCTGCTAAAACTGAAACACTGGAACGATGGAAGGTGGATTTCACTACTCAAAAAGAAAGCAAACTATTTACTCCGCTTTGGATCAAATCACTTTTGAGCCGTTCAGCAGTCGAGCAGAGAATTTGAAGGCTTTCAGGTCGAAGTCCAGAAGTTGTGGCAAGACCTGAAACAAACAGCTGATTGTGCTGACCTGCACTAAATCAGCTCTATAAGAGAAGAATGGATTTCATATGTACGTACAAACTGCAAACGTTTCTTATATAGCACCAGTGCATGCAGCGCAGAACTGCCAGAATCAAAGAGAGACGGGTGGTGAATACTGTTTGAAAGGTCTGAATATATTATTTCATCATATTTACATTGACTGTTTACCTGTCTACCGTGTGTTTACTTTTGGATAGGGGGGGTTGAGACCAGTCACAAACTCTCAGCCGTGTCTGCGTGCTCGGGGAATAACCAATGTACCTTCTCTGTTTGTACATTACACCAGAAATCTTTTGGTTAATGTGCAAGTGAGTCCTTTTTAATTCAGAATTATTATAAACCAAATAGATTCTGTGGGGGGGGGGGGGGGTGGGTAAATGAATAACTGTAAATCCTAATGGCTGCCATCTATTCCTGGATTCTCCATTGATGACGGGGCTGCTGCTCCACCTGCTCTTGTCATCCTGTCAAACATGTCAACTGTGCAGCTCACTGACTGCTATTTCAATCTTTTGCTGCGATAGGCAATAGAAATGTTGCATTGCCTTGTTAAAATGACTGACAGCTGCACAACAGTGGAAATGTTAACAGTCCCTAAAAAGAGAAACGTCTCCTCTGTGATGTTCTGTCAAATATTGTTATATGCCAAAAATACATTTCCAAGTATCACAATATAAACCTTTTCCAATTATTACAGAAACCCAAGCTCATAATGCATTCAAAGCACCAAGAAAACATTATTATTGGTTGTTAATTACGTGTCAGCGTTAATGCAGGAAATGGCACATGCAAAGGATGTGAAAATCAGATTCTAATGTTAAGGCCAAATGCAAACCTGCATTGCCATTTTACAAAATACATTTAAAATGTGCATTTGCGTGCATAAAATATATTTAATTGTGCAGCTGATAAACGTAATATAACTAGCCTGTGTTGTTGGGATGTACCTGGACACAGTCCAAAGAAAACACACATTTCACTCATATTTACAGAATGAAGTCGTTCTCACCACCGGGCTCTCCATGATGCCTTTGAGGAAGATGAGGTCCAGGTCGTTGGCAGTCGTGGAGCTGGTGCTGTCACTCAGCGTGTCCAGAGCCTGATGCATGGCTACAAACACACACAGAGAAAAAACAGAAGAGTTTATTTCCCTCCACTCCGTGTTCTCCAGTTACCCATGGGAAGAAGACTGAATAGATCATCTCAATGAAAGAGAGCGAGTGACGGAGAGAGAGGGAGAACATTTACAGTAGTATACACTACGTGACTGAACCAGGAGTAAGCTAGGCAAAGTGAGCGGGAGGGAGGAGGGGGAGGAGATGGAGCCTCACATCCTTTCCCAAGTAATTCTCCCTCAGTCAGTCGACCTCCCTCTCATGTCAGGAGTGACAGTATCTTTCTCCCACAACTCCCAACTTCTTCCCTCCTACGCACATGTTCAAACACACACACACACACACACACACACACACACACACACACACACACACACACACCTGTTGAGATCATTGCCTATGATTGTTTTAGACGCTGTATAAGACTAGATTTTAATACGGCATAAGTCAATGGTGCATTTATTAAATAATTTGTTCTGGTTCATGTAGCATCTTTGATGATAAGCCCATGCAGGAAATACATGCACACACACACACACACGCAGCCTTATCTCAAAGACGTTAAATTAAACCTTAAACCACAAACATCAATCAATAAGACTTGCGATCAATCAGCAGATGCAAAGTGACGTCAACAAGTCGCTGAAGGTCGGGAAAGGTTTAGTCTAGCTTCAAAGCATCTCCACTGACTGGGAATATGACGCATTAAGGTACCAAACACAATGACATCACCTACCAGGAGGCATTAATCACATCAGACATGTCAGATGAGTGGCCATTTTTATTCACGGGGAACATTTGTCTGCTGTAATTTACTGAGCAGACGTTGATGTCGTTGTTTCCACAGCTAAATATACAACAAAGAAGGGCAGGCTGGTGATCCACCACAGATCCTGCACGACCCACTTCATCGGGCATGAAGAGGTGAATGCTTTTTATGGATTCATTCTAACCACGTTTTTAAAATGTTGCACCTTTGCAAAGGAAAATGGCAGGATGAAGTCTACTTAGGATACCCAGCATGCATAATAAAATAAAACATAGTATGACAGCTCATGCAAAATAATAAATCCCTTTGGTTGTTTCCTATTGGTGGTATAAAGTGAATTATTCTGTGTACTAATGGTCAAAATATTACAACCTGTGTATTCTAAGTGTTATCTTATATTAAGTATGTATGACTCGCCTTATGGTAGAACTCTGCAGACATGAAATGGGGACTTGCATACAGCACGACTCACACGTTATACAACATTTACAGACTCGGTGGTACAACATCTGCTCTAACATGAAATGCATGTCTGTGTTCTTCCCAAGGAGTTGAGTTATAGGAGCGAGATAGCATATTTAGAAAACGAGCCCCATGTGCACGAATACAGGAAGAATGGTCGATAGTGGGGTCCAGGTACATTGATACAGATAGCCATGCACTTAAAGTGACCAAAGGCCAATAAATAAGAAGTCTGTGAGAGACTGCACAGCAGTGCTTTGAGCCAAATGTTACCAGCATGGCTCACAATGACAACGTTTAGGGTATAATGTTTACCACCTTAGTTTAGCCTGTCATTTGCTAATTGGTCAAAGTATTGGGGAAATTACAATTTTGACCAATGAATGATGATTGTGCAACAGGAAACGTTAAGATCTGATCACAGTGATTACAATCCATCTGGAGCATGAGCGCCTGAACCAAACGATCCATCCAACAGGTGTCAAGACGCATCACTAAAAACCACAAAGGTCAACCGTAGAGGAAAAGTTAGGCCGACATCAGTAGGTTTCATCCTCTGGGGACCATGACTGTCTGAACCATACAGTCTATGGTCTGCACAACATTTCAAGGCAATCCATCCAACAGCTATAGAGACATTTAAGTCTCAACTCTGCCCTCCGTCGAGCCATGACAGTAAAGTTGTCCATGATTGTGAATAAGTCTCTTTAACCCAAAGCACCATGATTTTATACACGTGCATTCTGAAGCTGCTCTATTGATAATGCACAACACAATGTGAACTCAAACACCATCAACTGCATCAGAACATGTTCTCCAATCCTCATAGAATTATCCCTTTTATCACGTTGATATTGTGCAGAGAGGAGGGAAGAGAAACAACAACATGGAGTTTCAGTAGCAGTCGTGGTTAACACACGACACAAGGTGTGTGTTTGTGTGCAGCTCAGGTCTGTCAGGAAGCTGGCACATGATGCATATTTGTATTGCTCAGCTGAGCAGTGGGAGCTTTGTGTTTTGTCAAGATGCTTAAAGAGAAATGATGAGGTAATAGATATTTTGAGAATGAGCAGGAAGCTATTTCTGGTCTTCTTGGAAGTATTTTTACTGTATATCCATGAACAAAGAGTCATAAAGACAAGTATCCCTAAAAGGCCAGAGGAGGACAACCTTGACGATTACACAGACCATCCGCCCTCTCTCGGAATAATTTGATAAGTAAATTAAATAAATAATTACACAAGTCTTCTGCAGTGAAGTCTTGTTTTTCTTCTATTTTTCCCTCGAACATCGGCTCTGCTCCAGCAGGAGAGTTGCCAGATTTGCGCCTGGCAAAGAATATCAAACCAGCAGGCTCGGCTTACAGGCCCTGCACAATTCTCTTTAATCACCGCAACTGTACGCCGGCATTGTTACCATGTCGGCACTTTTCCCCTATGTTGGCTCGTCTCCGTTTCGCCTGGACGTATGTGGAGTACTTCCATAACGCTCTCACATGTCACTTAACATGTTCCCCTTTTCGTGTTCAGTCTCGTCCCCAATCAGACACAAACAGTCCTGATAAAACGGACCGATTCTCTACATGAGGAATGTTCCTGACTTTGTGTTTACATATTCTGCGATATTGTCATTGCTTAAGTCCCAAAGGACTCACGCGAAGGTGTCAAAGGGAGAGGAGAATAATAGCTTCCCCCCCCCCCCCCCCAGTGCTGAGTATGCATGGGGTCATTCCATTATTCATAGAGATCATTAAAAATCCAACTTGTCCTCCTTCTTGGGTCTTGCTGCATTTCTTCTCTCGACATATACATCTACAGATACATATACAGACACATATACAGATACAGACACAGATACAGACACATATACAGATACAGACACATATACAGATACAGACACATATACATCTACAGATACATATACAGACACATATACAGATACAGACACAGATACAGACACATATACAGACACATATACAGATACAGACACATATACAGATACAGATACAGACACATATACAGATACAGACACAGATACAGACACATATACAGATACAGACATATATACAGATACAGACACATATACAGATACAGACACATATACAGATACAGACACATATACAGATACAGACACAGATACAGACACATATACAGATACAGACATATATACAGATACAGACACAGATACAGACACATATACAGATACAGACACATATACAGATACAGATACAGACACATATACAGACAGATACATATACAGACACAGACAGATACATATACAGACACATATACAGACACATATACAGACACAGACAGATACAGATACATATACACAGATACAGACACATATACAGACAGATACATATACAGACACAGACAGATACATATACACACACAGACACATATACAGATACAGACACAGATACAGATAGACACATATACAGATACAGACACAGATACAGACACAGATACATATACATATACATATACATATACATATACAGATACATATAGACACAGATACATATACTTCTATTATTTTTACCGGCAAGCATCAAAGACAACAGCGGATCGGTCGTGCAGGTCAAAAGTTCCGACAGCAACAGGTCTGAATATCAGACGAAGATACAATATTTACTTCCCTTTTGTTCTCACGGCAACTTTCTTTAGAAAATAACTTTCTCTTTAGCATTCAGGTGAAGTGTTTCATCTATCTGCTGTCAGAGACATCCTCCCTTGCATAAAATGCATATACAATTACAGAGCCAGGACTAAACAGCATTGATCTTTCTTCTGCTCACGTCTCAAATGAGCATCAAAATTGCATGTAGACATTTGCGTAATAATATACTGAAGGGTTTTTTTTCTTCATCCTCTGAGCCTTTACAGGTGAGAGCTCAGGTTAAAGTCATTTTTCGCTCCAGTGAATCTAAATTCCTGATAGCACCCTCTGTAACGTGATACCAATAGAGAACTCCATTTAGCAGGTAAAGGCTTAAGAGCACAATAAGAGACCCGGGTGTGCCGGCAGACTGAACCGGCTACATGTACGTCATGTGCTCCTCCAGGGAAAAGGTTGTCAAATGTAAAGTTCTTCTCATGCTTGAGAAGGTCTTGTCTTTACAGTATATCACTATTATGCGTTTACCGCATTTAAGTTGGAAACTCCTGAAAGAGGAGTCCCAGTAGAGAGCAGATAAATAACTGACTCAAATCTAAAGGTCCCAAGAGATGGAGTGTTTACAAAAGTTAACCAAGAAGGAGAATTGACATTTAAGGGGGCACACACACAGTGGTAATGATTCATTTAATACAACTTTAGAGGAAACCTAGCTAAATGTTACTTTGTCCATTACAAAGTTACAATGATAACACTCTGTGGTGGCCTCCATCACCTCTCAACGAAGGTTACCAGAATAAGAGCTTCTGTGCCATGGTGACATGCAATTACAAGGTACCCTGAATAAAAGGTGCTTTTGTCTCTTAAGTCTCATCCGAGTGAGACTTCACCTCCACAGAGACTTACAATTAAACTCAATGTCATGGAGGCCGCCAAACAATCTGGGCTGTTATTGTTTGTGGTTAGAGCACAGCGGGGGAACATGAACCTCTTAGCCAGCACTTAGTGAAGGTTGTTCTGTTGCTATGGAGCGGAGGTTAGAGAAACACAGAGAGGATGGAGAGGGGAGCCGAGGGAGGGAGGAACACGAAGGAAGAGGTGTGGGAGATGCGGTTGTGTTGCCGTTCCTCTTGGGGACGTAAACACAAGAGGAGTGCAGCGTGCAGCTGACTCTTACCGCTGCCAGCTTCTGGCAATCAGTCTGGTCTATGGAAAATCATTGAGATAAACAAACTCTCTTAAAACAGCAAATACAGTAAATGCTCTACCCAGACAAATGAAGGAAGAGCAATTATAAATAAAGGTAATGGGCAGACGGTAAATAAACTAGCACAGTAGGTGTTTGTGTTTGGTTTCCACCAACTCCTGTCAATAAAACATCCATGGCACCTTTACGTTTTGATAGTTTGTTTATTGGATTAAATCCAAAGTGGCAGAAACGAGAGAACGTCTCGCACAACTGCCCTCATCATTGTGAGGAGAGCGTGCGGCGGCTCCGGGAGACGGGTGGAGCATATCTCAAAATTCAGCCAGAGCAAATTCAGCACAGGGCGTCTAATCCCAGGGGACCGCCCCAAATCCCCGCCGGATTAGCAAACGTTCTGATGCTGCTGTTATGGTTAGACCTAGAGCTCCACCAGGAGGTCCAGGCTCTGAATGCGAGCCGCCACTATGTGAAGTTGCGTCTCCTGGAGCTACATCGCCGGTCCACCGTCAGCAGGGAGGACAAAACATCGTCGTCTCTGCCAGCCACGGAACCTAGCGCCTAGAGTTTCAGCAGTGTGTTAGAGGTGAAACTCTTCCCCCTATTTCCTTGAAGCAGGTGGCTCGTTATTAAACATTGCACCTTTAATATTAATGCTCTGCGTAAAACACTTAAGATTAGGTTGCTTTGTCATTTGCAATATATAATAAGCGTTTTGCTTTCTACAAGAAAAGGCCTCACAGCTAAACTGTGTTAATGGAAAGTCACCTTTTCCCTGCAGCAGATGATGGATTCTTAGCTCAACTACTCATCACCACCATCTTGATTTATACTACTGCTGGTTATTTTAGAGCTTCTGGATTAGAAGGCTTCTCAACGCACCATAAGGAACAATACATTCAGTAGCTACATGCATCAACAAAACATGTCCGTCTGGAAAGATTTATTTAAATTCTTTGTATACCCAGAATTACACGGAGAAGAACATTGACAGTCAGTCGCAGCAAAGACCTGGTGGTGATTAATCAGGGTAGTTTCAAGAGGTAAGGTCAATGTTAAGCTCTCCAGTGTGCAGAGTGACTCCGCAGTAATAACATCTGCTTTGTCCTGTGAAAACAACAGATTTCTGAACAGTCTTCTCCTCAAAAACTCATTGATATTCCCAGCGTTCATCTTGGGAGTCACAGCAGTCTTATTTCTATGTCACTCCATTAAAATGACAGAAAGGCACATGTTGCGGATGACACTGAAACTATTGTAAATCACCAAAAGTCACCCCTATGTAATAAAATACCCACGGGCTTCGACAGACTTCATTAAATACTTTAAGGTTGCTATTAGATTTGTTTCTGCTCCCTGCTCTCCAGCACACTATAATTACCATCAATCCCTCAGGAAGCATGAAAGTCTTAGACAGTGGTGGAGAATTATATTGGATTGGAGTACATTTCATTGTGCGTACCAGAACCGATTAATCATTTCGGACTGAAATATGATATGATTAATTTGTCCGTATTGGAATGCGCTTGAATCTTTCCATGATGTCCTTGCCAGAGAGCAATCGGTCTGAAGTCTTTTCTGTTGAGCAAACAGCTCAAGCGTGAATGGTGAATGGACTGCATTTACAATCTGTTGCAATCGCTCAAATGTCAAATGTCAGCATTTATACGTAGTTTTACCGTCCCCACCTGCTCATCAGTGATAAGCATTCACACACACTCACACACCGTTGGCCATCGGGAGCAATTTGGGGTTCAGCTTCTTGCTCAAGGACAAGGACAAGTTGACCGTTGGGGCCGGACCACTGACCCTCTGACCGGTGCACCACCACTGTACCTCCTGAGCCACAGCCGCCCCTTCACTTCCTGCTTTACGAGCTCAACTAATTAACTCAACATCCTGAAAAGCAACGCTCAGCGTGACAGCTTCAGAGACTGTTGTGTGAAGCATGTGTGTGTGCGTGCGTGCGTGCGTGCGTGTGTGTACAGGCTTGCCTTTAATAGCTCTCAATGACAGTAGCTGTACAGTAACTTGTAGCTGATTAGACCTCTGGACAGGGTGGATCTGTGCGATCATCACATGATCACGAAATATCTGCAGAGGAAAGCTTTATTATTACTTCTGTCTGTTTTCGTTGTGTGAGCAGGATTACACAATAACTACAGGTCCAGTTAACATGTAACCTGGTGGAAGGGTGAAGCAATTCCTGCAATTACAATGTAGAGTCTGACATCACCGAGTCAGTTGCTCGTGATTACGGTCCAAATGAAACGATGTGAACACAGCATAAGAATGATTACGGTCATTTTCCTGTCCTAATAGGATTCGATAAAGCTATCTGGAAAGGAGTGCGAGTTAGAGACCACATCTAATAATTGAAACGTCCTGTCCTCGGGATGTTCAGAGCCTTCAATTCAAACTGAGAAGCAGAAATCCAGCACAGTGCCGGATCATTTGGCAACATCTTCAGGGAAAACACTGTAACTCCGACTTCCTCTCTCTCTTGGGGAGCCAATCGGCAGGACGAGGGACTTTAAAGCTGCCATTTAAACCATCCAATCGCCATGGTGATGCTTGTTCCAAGCTGGCATAGTAGGGATGCGGGCTGGATCGCCTTATTAGCTCGCTGAAGGTCAACACTGGAGACAACACTTTGTGATATTTGTTGACATTTTGCAAACGGACAGCAGCTCCCGTCACACCTCAGCCCACGGACTCAGAGGATCTTTTCAAGAGAAGTTTTTTAGGGGGGGGGGGGGGGAAGCGAACGCCAACATTTGACTGTGCATCTATTTTGCAGTTAATGAATAACAAGCGGCGATCGTCATGGTGCGATACGGACAAAATAATGTGTCACCACATTATGGAATACCAGCCGGTAAACTGTCCCATTCTCTTGAAACCCGGCGATTATCTTTGACAGCTTAATCCTATCAACACACTGCACTCAATGATCCATCATCTGTGTTTGATCACCGCTTAGTTAGTCCAGTAGGCACACACACACACACACACACACAACATTCCTCCGTGAGTGTGAGTCTGGAGTTGTGTGTGTGTGTGTGTGAGAGTGAGAGTGAAAGAGCCACAGAGTTATTTGAAGGTGGTGAGTCTGACACTTTCAGGCGGGGTGTCTCTGATCAGAACACTGTTGCATATGAATGACCCCCTTACCTACTCTCCATGAATGTACAATGCTCTGGAGGTCTCTCTCTTTGTCCTTCTCTCTCTCTCTCTCTCTCACACACACACACACACACACACATACGCATGCACTCTGAAGTGATAGACAGGATGCGAATGCTTTGACAGAAAACGTGATTCATTGCGGCCGTCACCGCCGTCTTGTCAAGCTTCATTACGGAGCAGAGGATATCGTGCAACATGGTATACTGTGTGACATGCACTAGACTCGGCAATGATGCTTCTATCTTTAACTAATTCAACATGACATCATGATATAGATGTAAGTACATAAATAGATATGGAGGACTCGTAACATATTACCGTGTACTATATAACCCCATGCAGTATTTATGAACTCCCATCAATTATGAATTGACTGTACTTTCTACTCCATGTGAGCAAACACAATGCATTACCATTAATGTTCCTCTTTCAATGACTTTCTTTACTTATCTCAAAGTATTTTAAATGGTGCGTCTCTCTCTCTCTCTATTGTCAGGTTACAATAAGGCGTCTCACTGTAAATAAATAATAGAAAAGGTGCCATGTTTTCACTGCACCTTCCTGTCTTTGTAGTCTGCTGCCTCAGATTCCTGTGCATCACATGCTGGGTCCTAATCTGTCGCTGCTCATCTTCATCACACTCTGGAGGTTTTGAACCGGCACATCGGGAGCAGGTGCAATGCGAATTTAAAACCACCAACGAGCTCGACACCGGCTATGTTTACATAAGCAAATTGCCAACTGCTTAGTTGCATTCAACCTTCCCACAGTTTCTGTACAGTATATCTTCCCTAACCTGTGACAAAACACATAGCCGGAGAGGTCCTCTGTTGTGTACACTATTCTGCATCCCTCACACACCCAGCAGGTAGGGACCTGTGTTCTTACCTTCTCCCCCAAGCTTGATTTCCAGGCCCTCCAGGGAGTTGGCTGAGTCCTCCTCCTCTAGGGAGAGCCTTCCAAACAGGCTGCCAGCCATGGTGAACAACACCTCTCTCCAGTGAGTGCACACACTCACAGTAACACACCCAATACTGTATCTGAGGCAGACTGAAATCTCTCTCTCTCCCTCTCTCTCTTCCTTTATCCCTCTCTCCCTCTTCCTCTCTCTCCCTCTTCCTCCGTCCCTGATTCTCTCCCCTTTCTCACAAAACAGCTCCTCGCTCTGTCCTCCCTCTACACCTGCTCTTGACGTGAATGTGTATAAGCTTTGCCTGGTTGAGCGTCTTCTATTCCGCATGAATGAATGGAGACGAGAGAGGCTTGTGTGCATGAGCAAAGAAAGGTAGTGTGGGGGGGGGGGGGGGTGAAGAGGGAGGGAAGTATGATGCTTTCTCTAGGAGGAGGGAGGAAAGGAGGCAAGGCAATTGTCCCTCCAGGCTTCCCTGCGGGGGTTAACTGGGGGAAGGAGCAGCAGAAGGCTTGTAAGGAGGAGGATCGGTCAAGGAGGTGCTGCGTTGGGAGTTGACACATATATGAGTAATGATCCTCCATTACTGACGTCACACACACACACAGGTACAAACACAGCCAGCCTTGCACATGCCGTTAATGAAGGGCGCTTATTGGCACATTTATATTTGTGCTTTCTGCTCATAAGTTCCTTCGCTGACAGGAGTTGAAGAATAATGTAATATAACTGACCCTTCTCAAAGCCTTTTGAAATAATAAAAATAAGAGACATGAATTGGTTTGGAGAAACAATTTACTGTGTGTTACTAAAAACGCCAGTCATCCAGACGCAGCCCTCTGCTGGTGCACCAATCAGGGCTGACTGACAGCCCATTACAAAAAGAACCTCCACACATTTAACTCTCCGTGGAACTGCTTTTCTCCCTCTCTCCGACAGCTGACGTCTGCAATTTATTACCACATGATAAAATACTATAAAGCTTTGAGTTCGGAGATTTGGTTAACCAACTGGGACTCCTAATTTCGCAGACATCTGGCTGTGGCTTTTTAATCTTTTATGTGTCTGGATCAAGAGCCCTCAGCACTGAGTGAAGAGGAAATGCATGGAATTATGGCGACGTGCCAGTTTAGAGACCAATGTAAAATATAATTCTCCTGCTGCCACAGTACTACGTGTGCAACTTTGATATCAGTGCCACGGTGTACATCTAAAAATCGACTTTAATACAATGCCAACAGAAGAGACAATCAATGCGATGCCAAATTTGACTTCTGTGGAAACCTTTTCGCAAATAATAGGTGTAATAGGGTTGCGTATTGCACAGCATCTTTACTTAAAAGGTGACTGCAAACCACTTAACCCTCTGGCTTTCACACCGTCAACATTTATCATCGATCCATAATAAACAGACATTCGTTCATTTGTACTCCTACTGGCCACTAGTGCAGATTTGACGTGCATGTGTGCACGAGTGGAGGGCTGCGAAGGATACAACAGCAAATCCTCCGAGGCATCATTGATCTAAGGCTAGAGTTTTAGCGCTCCATTAGCCAGCTCATTAAGTCACATTAGAACTCTGGAGATGAGATGCACGTCCAGAGTGCTGGAATAACCACAAACTGTTCAGTATCTCCTCCCTCTCGTCTTTCTCTGGATATCTCACACACACAGGGAGAGAGGGAGAGAGAGATAGGGGGGGGGGGGAGAGAGAAAGGGAGAGAGAGAGAGAGAGAGAGAGACCAAGAGAGAGGGAGGGAGAGAGGGAGAGAGAGAGAGCGAGAGAGAGAGAGAGAGACAGAGAGAGAGAGAGAGAGACCGAGAGAGAGGGAGGAGAGAGGGAGAGAGAGATAGGAGGGGGTAGAGAGAGAGAAGGGATATAGAGATAGAAGGGCGTGAGAGACATAGAAGCGAGCGAGAGAGAGGAGAGAAGAGACGAGAGAGAGATGAGAGACAGAGGATAGATGAGAGAGCGAAGAGAGAGACAAGAGAGAAGATGGAAGAGTAACAGAGAGATATAGATGAGAGCGAGGTACTACTCTATCTCATAGATCTCTCTCTTCTAGAGAATATATACACCTAACTCTCACTATCTCCTATCTTCGCTAGTCTCTGATCTGCGCCCTCTCTATCGTTTCTCTTCCCCTCTCCTCTCTTCTGCTCTCTCTTGTCTCTCTCTCTCTTCCTTGGAGTCTCCTCTCTCTCTCTCGTCTCTCTCTCTTCTCTCTCGTCTCCTGATATCTTATCATCCTATTCTCTCCTCCTCCCTCTCGCTCTCTTCGTTTATCTCTCTGCTCTTTCTCTGCTCTCCTCTCTCTCTCTTCTCGCTCTTCTCCTCGCTTTTCCCTCCGCTCTCCTCTTCTCTCGCTTTCCGCCTCTTCTCTCTCTCCCTCTCTCTCTGTCTCTCTCCCTCTCTCTCTTCTCTCCTATCTCGCTCTCTCTCTCCTCCTCTTCTCTCTCTCTTCTCCCCTTCCTCTCTCTCCTTTTCGTTGCCCTTCGCTCTCTCGCTCTCGCCGAGTCCCTCTCTCTGTCTCGTCCTCTCTCTCTCTCTCTCGCCTCTCCCCTCTCTCCTCTCTCTCTCCGTTTTCTCTCGCTCTCTCTCTTCCCCCTCTCTCTCTCTCTCTCTTTCTCTCTCTCCTCTCCTCCTCTCTCCCTCTCTCTCCTCTCCTTTCTCCTCGCTCGTTTCCTCTCTCTCTCTCTCTCGGCCCTCGTCATAGTGAGTCAAAGCCACTTACCGGAGTCAGATCTGGATGTTGCCACGGGCATTTTAAGAATTGGTTCCTCCGAGTATCCTCCACAGAACTTGTGAGGTCAACTGCAATGAAAGAGTGCAGAGAGAATGAAGGGAGATGCATTGAAAACACTAATGAAGTATTGATTATGAATATGAATGTAAAATCCCTGGTTTCTAGACCACTGAGGCAGGATTAAGGTTCAAACGAGGGAAGGCGGGGTAGAAGCTCTTTATAGAAGTTCTAGAAAGAGCTGATGCTGAACAGGACTGCTTCCCACAGACTTCTGCATATTTTAAAGCTTGTTTTTAAGAGCTTGTCACATTGTGATAAACTTTGTTGTTGTTGTTGTTGTTGTTGTTGTTGTTGTCCTTCAAGTTCAACACAAAGAAAACAAATCCTTTCCTGTCATCACAGTCAATGGACTTACGTATGCACACGTCTCATTCTTAATTTGTGCAAACAAGCTCCCACAAACAGCCGCTGGTCTCTAACTCTGTTAAAAACCTATAAATAGATGAAGCCTGTTGCTCTGGAAACACCCAAACAGTTTTAGCCATCATGCCCGTGTCCTGTTAGCAACAGTTGGAAAGATTGAGCGAGCGGATGAGAGAGTGGGCCGGCCAGCTAACACTAGCTTAGTGAGGATCTCTGTTGATTCTAATTGATCCGTTTAACACTGGCCAGAGAAACGACAGAAGACTGGGAGACTTAAGCATCTGTTGTCCCAAGATTCAAAACTGGCTCATCAGGTGAGGTGGAATTTGTGAAATACACTCGGTGAATACCAATTAGGATTGAAGGAGGAGGTGTGGGGGACGTAAACAGAAGAGGTAATCAATAGTCACGAGGGGAGAAACAGACAGAAGAAAACAGACGAGGGTTGAGGAGGAATCTGAGTGGAAACTTGAGGTGTGAAACGAGGGGGGGGGGGAGGACAGAGAACAATGGTGAGGAAGACGCAGTAACGCGCCCGCGTGGCCACTCTGTGTGTGCATCCGCCTCGTCGTCATTGATCAGATCTAAAGTGATGAAGCATCTTCGTACAGCGTCGAAGGAATTACATGAAACTTCCTGCCAGGCCTCCGACATTATTTATTTAAGAAACGGACTGAATATATATCTTCCTTCAGATACGATCGCATTTCTCTTTTACTACGAGCGAGCGTTTCCTAACTGGGCTTACAAGGAGGAGATACGTTCATGACTCGCTTGTTTACATTTTAGCCTCTTCGTTGTTATTGAACGCAAATATGAAGTGTTCGAGCCCCGTGGTATTCATTTGATTCTCCGCGCAGAGATCAAAATATTCCCAGATCCTCTTTGTTTAGAGTAGCAGGTCTACATCCCAAGGCCTCAGTTAGAGATTCATCTTATAAACTAATAAATGCGAACCCACTGGAGAGGGGCGTAGTAAACGAATCCTCCATATTAAACCAACAGAACGAGGGAAGCCTGGGGATGCATTGGGACTGAACGTGCGGCAGTCATCCGGGACACCTGTGTTATTGCTTTTCATACCTCCATTTGAATAACAGTTGGAATAATCCATTTGAAGATATTCCAGACTTCATTACTCTAATGAAATTATGAATGAATCCATTAAGTAATGAATGATGATTCCAATGTGTTACCCGTCGTCCATTACTCCTTGTTATAACCTGGTTTATAATGCCGCATGTTTTCGGTGCATGTTTAAAAAGCTACCATGAGTCTGTTTTTCCTACGGGTTGAACAGACGTTTGTATACGTCGACGGTCAGAAACGTCACAAACGCAGCAAAATAAGAAAATACAGGCAGACGTCAGGCTCGCTGCAGACGCAGACACCATCGCACTCTTCTACTGATGTTCTCTGACTTCCTGCCTGCTTCTTATTCTATATCACTGATGTGGAATAATTGTCCGAGATGTAATGATGGTGCCGTCATCACCAGTGGTGCTATTGTCTTGGTAATTGGTGGTATTATCTGCAACCCAGTAATCAGTCCCTACACTGAAGATCAAGGTGGTGCCCTTAATAATACCATTCAGACTAATGTTGAAGTGGAACAGCGTGTAAATAAGTGCAGATGGAAAAGACCCTGCACTTGTGCAAATGGTGGTTCAGTTTGTGTCTACAGTAATATCTTTTGTATCTACACCGTCTCTGCTCTGAGTGATTTTCCCTCTCTCTCTCTCCATTAGTCACACACACACATACCGTAAAACACACTCACACAAATCTCCCTCTTACACATTTCCACGTTGTATTGCAGGGAAGAGAGCAGCCCAAAAGCACAGCTGGCATGACATGCATCATACTTGCAGACTTGCCATCATCACTGTCAATCTAATAAAACAAAAGGGCCAGCTGGGGGAGTTTTCAGTGTGTGTGTGTGTGTGTGTGTGTGTGTGTGTGTGTGTGTGTGTGTGTGTGTGTGTGTGTGTGCAGTTTGCAGTTTTTGAGGGCAAAGGTCAAGGCTTTGGAGTCTTAAAAATATCCCTAAAATTCAAGGTAGCAAGTCAAAGCGCCAGCTTTAAAATATAATTGTAACGACATTGGATCTCTTTCTCCTAGACTTCTGCTATTTATTGAGGGTTGTAATTTATTTGCTTTAACCTCTTACAGGGTGGGGGACTTTACTTGAAAATACCTACAAACGACATACACAAAGTAAATTGAAAGCTGCTCTTCAAGCGTTTTCACCAGATGCATGATTTTGGTCTCATTCAAATGATTGTTCTTGCAAAACAGTGAAGAATCACTCCAAGTGCTTCTGGCTCTGAGTAATAGTGTTCTGAATATACTGAATCTGAAGAAAATACACTCCGCCTGAAGTTTGTTGTTGAAAAAGATGCCTGAAGATGGGTACAGCTGGTAGGTATGGACTGGAAAACACAATAGGAACATAGCACCAAGTGTTACCAAGTATTTGACAGGTGTTTGTAAGAGTAACACCAGGCAGTTCACAAGCTGTGCATTTGGAGATATTATAATATTTATTGATAAAAAAGGCCATAAATAACTATTAAGTTATTATTTTGATTGTGAGTTTGCGTGCTAGTTTGAGATGCCTACTAGGCCGTCCACCCGTTATGTGGTTAAACAGCTTTTCCTTTGATGGTTATTACCTAAATAAATAAAGTATCTATCTATCTACCTACAAACCTGCACTCTCCCATAAAAACAATGCACTGTTAGATGATCTGATCCCACATATTTCTCTCTATCAGCAAGAATCCCAGTAGTGGTCGAGGGAAGTGTCCATTTCTTTCACGCCTGCATCCAAAGATTTTCAAATTGCATCATCCATTACATTTTTGATATGGAGCAATGGCACAAGTGGAGTCCCGGGTGTTTGTGTGTCAAGTGTGAAACGCCTCGAGCTGCTCCCACAGTGAGGCGGCATTAAAGCCTGTAAACATGCTCACTCACACATGCATACGCACCAGCGACCAAACAAGTCTTAATCCACACATGCAGGCTGGCGTCACGCCTAAAAATAACCCTGTGCTCCCACAGGTTCAGCTCCTCTCATCACTTTACAAGGGAAAACTGTCGTATCCAAGACAACCGTGAGCAGCTCTTCGCCTTTTTCCCCGGCGCTTTGCCATGGCAACAAGGGAAAATGCGTAAAATAATAATAAGTTGGAGCTAAAATTGGCTTTATTAATAGGTTTGAGCCACATTTCAATACAGAGTGCTCTTTTTTCTGAGAAAATGATTTTGTATCAGCGTGTAGCGTTCACACAACAGGCAGGTAATCAATTGTAACAAAACTAAGGCTTCAACAGCAGCTTCCAACCCGCTGGATTCAGCTCCGGTGGACTGAGCACAACGTGGGTGAATTGTTTCAACAGCTCTGAACAACGATCTCACCAGAGCTGAAGAAAAAACAAACAAAAGGCTTCTTAAAGTACATTTAAAAAGATGTTCGTCAGCTCATCCAAACCACAAAAATACATATTTACTCACTTACTTAATGGTATTCACTCAGAAAGGTTTGGATCTATTTCATCCTCACTGACCGCCAGAGACCGTGCTTAACACTGAACATCCAAAAGAAAACCGGGGATGCAGCCGTTTGCAATTATGCACCAAAGCTATGGAACACTTTACCTGCAGACATTAGGGAGGCAAGCTCTCTCAGTATCTACAAGAGTAAACTGAAGACATATCTCTTTACATTAGCCTTTTAATGGTGATCATTTATACAAAATGTAATGCTGCTACTTTATGCCAATTCAAACTCATTTAAATGCTTTTATTAAGGCAGCTATTTTATCTCTTAACAATTAGCCTTTTCCACTTTTACTATTTTTATTCTGCTATTTAATACTGTTTTTAATGCTATTTACTATTTTTATTCTGCTATTTAATGCTATTTTTAATGCTATTTTTAATGCCATTTACTATTTATATTCTGCTATTTAATACTATTTTAATGCTATTTTTAATGCTATTTATTATTTTTATTCTGCTATTTAATGCTATTTTTAATGCTATTTTTAATGCTATTTACTATTTATATTCTGCTATTTAATGCTATTTTTAATGCTATTTACTATTTATATTCTGCTATTTAATACTGTTTTTAATGCTATTTTTTAATGATATTTACTATTTTTATTCTGCTATTTAATGCTATTTTTAATGCTATTTTTAATGCCATTTACTATTTATATTCTGCTATTTAATACTATTTTAATGCTATTTTTAATGCTATTTATTATTTTTATTCTGCTATTTAATGCTATTTTTAATGCTATTTTTAATGCTATTTACTATTTATATTCTGCTATTTAATACTATTTTTAATGCTATTTTTAATGCTATTTACTATTTATATTCTGCTATTTAATACTATTTTAATGCTATTTTTAATGCTATTTACTATTTTTAATGCTATTTTTATTGCTATTTCACATTTACATCAACACTGTGATTATTGTACTTTAAATGCTCTAATTCTGTATAATTTTGCACAAATCTTTATGTTTTTGCTGTGAAGCACTTTGGGCTGCAATTCTTGTATGAAAGGTGCTATACAAATAAAGCTTATTATTTTATTATTATTATTATTATTATTATTATTATTATTTTCTATCATGTGACCTCAGTTGAACCCAACCAGGTATAAATTCACGTGTCATCCACAAGATCTATTATTTCTAATCTCGTCACTTACGCAGGATATTACTGTGAGAGCATTAGCTTTAGCTACAATGATCTATTTCGATTACTAATACTAAGGAATGTCCCTTCATGAAAAATAATTCCCAGTATCTGCACTTAAGAAAGCACCAGTGAGTTTTTGCATCTCTGTTGTCAAAATAATTTCTAGACTAAAACATAATATTAAAGCCATATATTCAATCTTTCCTTCTGGGGCTCATATTACCTCCCAAGTCACTACACACGCCTGTACTAATCAAAACAAAGTTTGCAGGTCTTTTGAAGGAGAGGATAAATCCAAGAGCAGTTTAAAGCCACGCGCTGCACGGTTGAATGATTTAGAAAATGAAGGTGTTTACTCCCCGTGTGCATATTAATACACACAATGTGTGACTACTTGGCAGCAAGAAAACAGCATGGGAACAAACGCTTCATGTATTTTTCCTGGGTTTAAAGTTACAATAAAACGTTATCTTGCCTTGACAAATCTAATGCTAACAGATTTGGGACTCATTAGCCACTCAGAGATTCTCAAACAGTACGAGCCAATTAATGATCTTATGTATTCTAAGTGACTTAAGATCAACCAATTCACTTTTTAAAAAACAGCATGATGACAACTGATGCATGAAAACCTGATCAACTCAGTGCTGTGGCTCTTCCTTTTCCCTGAGCTGATTCATATTGATATTAGTGTAATTAGAATTAAATGTCATGTACATATCATTGAGAGGCTACAGGATTCAAACAAAGTGTTGAGAGCCACCCAGGGGAGCGTTTACAATCACCAGCCTGCCGGCCTGGTTAAAGGTCCTCGCTCCTTTTGTTCTTTTTCTTCTGACTAGGCAGCCATGATGAATGTCACTGATTTAATGTCACTCAAATCTCTCTTGAGAGAAACTGAATATTACAAAGCAACTCCCTGATTGTAGTCCAATACTGACACGTTGGCTTGTCCATGTATTTGGCTAACATCGGCCCTTTATTAAAGGGAGAGTCTCTCCCCAGCCTTATTTGTATTAGTGTTGGAGCCTCCCCTTGACATTCACCAAGATCTCAAGACAAACATAAAAAAAGAGCTTTAGAATAAAGTGCTTCTAAAAATAAAATAAAAGGTTTTACAGCCACAGATTTAGTGATCTGTGAAGAGTCTCAACATAAATATGATTAGATCAGATGATGTCGAAGCCTTTTGTGTTGGATGTGTAAGGACATGATTACAAATCACACAACCAGGAGAGTTGAAGACATGGCACGTTGTTGTGTACGAAGTTGAAATATCTCCTGATCAACCAAACCGCTAGCATGGCTAAAAATATCATATTTGTCCATTAAAAATACATGTAGGTTATATAAACACAAAGTGCCACTTCAATGCCAAAGCCTTTATATAGAGAGAGCTCTGTGCTGAAGGGGGAGAGGTGGCAGTTGTGAGAGTAAATGAGCAGATCATTTTTATGAATGACACCATGGAGGTTGGGAAAAGATGCGGTGAGCTGCAGATTAATCTCCCCGTGGAATAGAGTGTAGATGGGTCCCACTTCCTTAAGCCTTTCTCTCAGCGGGCTACAGCCGATTAGAATTTCAGTTTCATGCATTAATGAATAAGTCTATCAAAGCAGAAAGACTGCACAGTGTCATGGAAAGGTGTTCACTATCTGACGACAGATAACCAGGATGCCCTCTGACTTCCTCTAAGATCTGGACGAGGATCGGGGTCAAACAATCTCTTTCAATTGTTCTGAATGTTTGACCAACGTTGTATTAATTCATTAAATGTCATATAAGCATTACTCCGAGTTTAAGGCTTGGCCACATGCTATTTTGGTTCTAATTTGATCCGCTTTAATGTCTTATACAAAATGTATTCAAATCTCCCAGAAAGGATTAAGAGTGAAGGACATACTTTCCAACTTCATAGAGTCCAACTTCAAGCAGGGTTTTTAAATCGTGTGCTTTTAGACGATGTTTCTGCTGAGGTAGAACCAGACCTGCTGATCTTGTAGCCAATCCCCAAAGCTGTCAAAAGCAGAGGAATTTATGGTAAACCTCCCACTTCCAAAACAGAAACTGATAAGACTGAAGTTTCTTTAATCCCAGTTAAAATCGAGCAGTGGGAAGTTTTGACTATAAAAGGATTTAGGAAAGCGTACCAAATGTTACCATGATGATAGCTTTGACAACAACAATATCATTATCTGGATAGTCGAACGCAAAGTGGTCTTCAAGATGTTAACCTTGAAGTAGCTTGTTGATGGGGTCTAACGCAGTCCAAGTTAAGTCCAAGACCAGGTCCAGTCCAGATCAAGTCAAGACAAACATTAATGAAGATGCAGAGATGTCTGGAATCTTTTCCTGGATGAAGAACCGGGTCGTTGCAAGAGATGAAATGTAGGATGTTTTTAATTCGTTCATTTATATTTTGGAGTATATTTGATTTTCCTTTTTGCTGTCAAAACTTAAGGTAAGGACATTTGTTTGTGTCGTTCAATTTAATCTCTATATTGTACAACAGCAGATAAAACAGGAAATGAAATGAAAACAGGAAATGGAAGGGGTTAGCCACATTCTGATGCTGATGTAATGGACGACCACATTGTAAGCTTGTTGGAATATAAACGTATAAATAAAAAAGGATTCTTTAAAAAAAGGTTAGTATGAAATCAATTTAGATTAGGGTAATATTTAATGTGGTAAACAAGGTGTGCACAAATGTTCTAGACGTCTTAAATCAGGTAAGAATTATTTAATTCATTAATTGCCAAACGGATCTTTACTCTCTGGACTCTCTTAGTACATTCATTAGTGACAAATACTCAAAAATAAATAAGCTTAATTGTGAAACGAGTAGGGTAAATCTCTCTCTTAAATGTGTATCCTCCTACGTGTGAGACAGACACACATCAGCACCTGCCCTTGTATTGGTCCTCACGCGCTCAAACATCAGTGCACGTCCCCCGAATGTGTGGGCATGCGCAGTGGCAATGAACAGGTACATGACGTCCATCCAGTCGTTGATATCAACATTATTCTTTGAATTAATTTCCAACACTCAGTTGAAGTATACATTGTGTCTGCGATGCTGTCAAAGATGATTAGTTTCAGATGTGGCCGTCGGACAGGTGCAAATAGCCTGAGGCCAATTAAAATATGTTAATAAAAAAAGATTTGCATGTGATGCAAATACACGGCGCGCGAGGCCATGGTAGTGAGTAGCGTTCTCGCGCTGTATTTGCGTTTCCTCATTGTCAAGAGGATAAGCGTAATAAGACTAAATCTCTTCGGGAGCCCTTACTTTCACAGAAGACATGAACATATATCTCACTGCGTGGTCCTATACCCACCTGGAAAACGGTAATAATTCTAAGCATCAACCGAAACTAAACCACCACGTTTCCTCGGTGAAAAGCAAAAGGTTGAGGAGACTCACCTGCCCCCGGTCACCTTTTATCCGGATGCGTCTTCGGGTTTAAGATGCTGCAAGACGTTTTGATATTTCTCCAGTTGTTGAAGCACGACAGGTCTTGTTTAATCTATGCAGTCACTTTCTCAACACCGAAGCCGCCAACGGCAAACCCACACACACACACAATCTTGCACGAGACCTTACCTACAACGGCTCGCGTGCTCTTACAAAAAGCCTCATTGATTTAGAAGCCAATTAGCTGCTCTTGTTAGCACTGATGCTGTTTCCCTGAAGGTGTCCGGGGAAGGTGTTGTGGTGATGAATGCGTCTTACGGTGTGGTACCCCGGTGTGAAGTTGAAGCCTGTCCGCTGCCGTCGATGTGAACCCTTACACGAGCAGCAATAAGATGCACTGAACTTGCAAATGTACGTTTCTTGGTGATACAGTGACATCTAGTGGCAGAAAGAGCAACTACAGTTTTATTTAATATCATAATAATAAATAAAATACCAAAGCATTGTGTCTATTTAATAGTACTTTAATTCAATTCTTTCTTGTGAAGAGATTGATTTTGATACAAATTATTTACATTTTTTTGGGCAAAGAACAAATAGATACTGAGAGAAGAAGACAAACAGAGAGAGAGAGATTTGCATGCACATTAAACACATTCAATAATTTAACAGAGTCACAAAGTCCAGTGCAGTTTGAGAATCTCAGTGATTGTTGGTGAGTCGAAAGGATCGGTGGGTAAAGGTTGGGCTGTTTTACCACTGATCGCTGTAGTCGGAGCTGTACGAGAAGAGAAAGCAGGTTCATTAACTTAAACGTACACTTGTGGATCACCAGCTCAAATGACCAAAACAACTGTGCAAATCCACAGTGAGATAAAATGCAAATGAATTCTCACTTGAAGAGTGAAATATTACCAAGGAGCTCGATGTAATCCTTCTGAAGTGAGGCTACAAACTGTTTCTCAATATATTTGAGCAATATTGGCAGGGCTGTGACGTGGTTAGTACTTCAACGATACGATTAAACCGTGTATTCTCACCGTGGTTCAGCTTCTTGGCTTGAATCAGCACCAAACAGCAGCCACGCCACCGCCTGCTCGGGGGTTGACCTCTTCCCATACCTGGAGACGAATCAAACACGTGCGTGTAAAGACTGCAGCTAAATATTATTTGGAGATCCTCATTCACGTGAGACCCTTTATCTGCTCCGGTGGCGTCAGTCTGGCTATGAACGAACTGGTCAAAACTGTAATCAGTAATATAATATAAGTCATATTTTAGGCATATATTAAATAATCTGTTGTGAAGTATTCTTTTATCTAGTTAGGAACTGATTGTCTCATGTTCCAGCTGTGCTATTACAAGATGTGGGGTTCACAACTGAGTAATTACAGGCTTCTGAACTTGATATGCTCGTCTGACGGATACCAGGCGCTTATCCATAATGACAGTCCTTCTCGTCTGGCCAAACAAGGGCTGAACTGTTGACGAGCACCTGAAAAGTTTATTTCCTTAGTTTTCAATGTATACAACTCAAATGCAAAACTAATAAATAAACAAATATGTGAGTGAAGTCGTGCCATAACCTGAAGGCTCGACCCCCGCCATGTGGCTATCCTTGTAAACTTGTCCTTGAGCCAGAGACTTAATCCCTCACGTCAAGGGAGCTGGACTAGAACCAGAGGATGAGAAGTTTCTTTATTATTCCTTCTTTCTCACATTTTCAAGGTTAAATATATTTACAAACCTGATACGTTGTTCAAAACTTTACTAAGTGTGAAATCTAGGAATCTCTTGTTTTCTAGAAATTCCTTCATTGTCTGGTTAAAAGAATACAAGAACAAGGAGATGCTTAAAAATGTGAAACATGAAGATCCTGCGCAGTTTGTATTGGGGTTGCCATCCAAGTCCGAGCCTTAAACTAAGTTAAAATCAATTTAAATAAACTTCCTTCCCTTGCATGAAAAGGAATACTGTTAAATTGGATCCAACGATATATTGTGAGTACTTCCTAAAGACTACCAAAATAAAAGCTTCATGAATGTATTGTAAGGCAGCCGCTGCTAAATCACATACAACATGATCTAAGTGACTCAGAGGACCTTCTACTACTCACGTTATGAATTATTTGCATGTAAATAACAGTGAGTCTATCTTTCTATGATTAATGTGTCTGTTTAGGACTCTAAAGGCAGCATGATAACCCCCCAATCACACTTTTCTTTCTTCATTTCTCCCTCATTTTATTTTTTAAAGTCTGTTGATGACATATTGAACAATAATGCAATTTCATTATCAAAAGGAAACATCAAATGTAGTGTGGCAAAGCTGACTCACCTCTGCCTGGTGATGAGGTTCACATAATGCCTGACAGCTGCGTGGTATTTGGTCCAGTCCTCCGGTGAGCCGTTGCTCCCTGGGCTCTCCGGTTTGGGAGGATAGGCGTCCGCAAAGCTGCTCAGACACACCAGCAGGCAGACGACGAGCGCTGCGAGCATCATCCACGATCTCAACGTGTTGGCCATCTGAGGACAAGTGCCAATGTACATTTCAATCTGAACTTTAAGTCAAAACCAAAAATAATAATAGTAAAAGTTCCATTTCGCCCAGACGCACAACATGCCTTTAAAATACTCCCAATATTATATTGACATGCATTTTGGCTTTCTAGATATAGGATGCGGTGAAAAGTTCCAGATGTATGAAAGTAAGAAGAAAGTAACTTACTTTGTCTTGTCTCTGGATGTAGTGTCCCCGGTGGTGCCCCTGTGTTGCTCCTGTGTTGCTCCTGTGCTCTCAGTCCCCGGGATTATATAGCGCATGATGGATAACTGATGCGCGCTCAGAAACACTTAACCACACCCCTCGCTTTGCCAGCAGCGTGTAAGAGGGAAACTTACCTACCTATAATATCCAAACTGCTTTGGATTGGTTTTAGATTTGGTTTAAATATATTTGATGAGATTGGGGGGCAAAGAAGCCCATTGAATGTCAACAAGTATTTGTGACAGTTACAGGTAGCTGGTTTCTTATAAGGTGAAGAAAGTTTCTATTTGGGTCTTCATGGTAGGTTTAATGGAGTTTATACTGTAGTTGTCATTGCAAAGTGTTCCAATATATCGGGGCACCATTTCCCTATTTCCAAATATTTCCAAATATTTGCCTGGTTTACCTCTCCTCACGGGGACCCCTGAGTCTACACTTGTAAATCACGTCTTACGGTTTAGAGGCTCATTTGTTCTACGTCTGGCCCTGATCAATAGGTGTTCTACATGGGAGGTAACAATCAGGAGCAAACGCTGAAAGACACTAGTGTGTGAGAGCGATGTGAAGCTATAAAAACACACAGTCTTTCCAAAAGGAAAGACACAAACCTGTACTTACCTGCACTGAAGTCCCGTCTCTCAACAGGCTCAGAAATCACGACACACAAACAATCAGACAAGAACACAGCTGGGTCTTCACATTGGAGATGAATGGCCCTGCACAGCCCTTCAGAAACCAGAGTGCATCAACAATGAGAGAGAGATGGGAGCACCGACCCTGCTCACCTGCCACACGCTGCTCAACACGGACACATTGTCTCTCCACCCTTCACTCACTCTGGCACCAGGGTATTTGGTCAAGAAATGTCAAACTTAAGAAGACATTTTAAGATTAGCGTGGTATTTTGTAAATGAGACTATATAATGTCACAGGAGAAAGTTAAGAGTGAACTTTCTTCATCTATAGACAAAAGAAAAAGCTTTTTAAAAGCAGTGCTTCGTGGTATATTCACAGGACAGTGGTGCCACCACGAATACTGAGCAAATGAATGTTCCTTCTAATTAAGTATGGGGAATTTCTTGCGGTACACAAGGACCGATTTCATCAGTCTTCCAATTGTTTCATTGACTCCCATCTATAACGTGCAAAACGCTCATCTTCAGGTGGACACTGAGGATATTGATGCACCAAAATTACATTATAGACATGAGTTCATATGTGAATTTACCAGTTTTAATTCATTTAAATGAAATGTATCTCATCCGGGAGTGACGTAGCCTGTAGCCTAATCATTAGCCCCGTCACCTTTGGCCTTCTGTGCACTCATCCCTCCTGCTCATGCATTATCCCCATTGTGATAAAGCCATTAATATGGTCTGGAAGACGAGGTCATCGTGCACTGATCATTAATGCTATTGTGTTGCACTTCCGCGCGCTCTGAGGAAAATGATTCATCGAGGTGTTGCTGGATCAAACCCTCATTAACCCTTACACATCTTTTTGAAGTCATATCACCACAGAGACTTTAAAGGTGGGCGAGAGCCGATGACGCTCGCCCACTCGCACAAAGACTTTGTGTACATAGATACCTTTCAGCTCTCGAGTGCCGAGGCTGAGTCTCTACTTATTGGTCACATTTATGGCCGCTGCAGTGGCTCCTGTTTATCTCACATCTTCACGGTCCGCTGTTCAGTTCAGGACGCCAGAAGTCGTCTCTTACGCAACAGTTCGGGTGTTTTTAGAGTGCACATGTCGAGGGATGGGATTTGACACCAGATATCGCTGTATAAGATCAGTATTACGATCATGAAAGAAACCGTTATGGTTCCATATAACACAACAGCTCGCTACATGTTGTCCTCCCTGGGGAAGTCATGACAACCCCATTTATGTGTTGTTTATAGAGTTATAAAAAGCAAAGGCTTCTTCTTTGTCTGTCCCTAAACCCTTGTCAAAAACACAACTTGATTTGGACATAAATTCCCAGCGACAGCCTCCGCAGAGCTGCAGCTGCTGCTGTCGACAATGAGCGAGCCGTTAAAGTGTATATGAGCGCGCCATAAAGGCTGTAAGTGGAGTGCGGTATTACACATTGATTGCTCTGGACGTTTCTGAGCAATTATTGTATCATAATTCAAACTGATATTGAGGGACAATTAGTGGTGCTGAAGTTCTCGTACGCCCAGTGGCATCCAAAGTGATGCAGAAGAGCTAAACAGAACCTGAATAGGAAAACCATGGCAAGTGGAATAACTAAAAGTGATTAAATAATGAATACATCACTTGATGTGTCCTCTTCGTCCGCAATCACCCACTCCCCTCAGCGAACAGTGGGCCATCCTGGACATCCAGTTCATCCAGTAATCAACCTCTCTGCGTTCACTCTACGGGCCGTAAAAGTCAATGACAAGAAGCAACAATATGCTCAAGACAAACTCATTAGCTCGCTCCTGTGTTGGTAGGTAAACACTGAGAAAGTAACAGCCCCCAGATAAGGGGGAAAAGGGCAGATAGTTAAAGTTTTCACAGTCCAATGAGCCCGAGCTAATGCACTCCTGTGGAGCAGTTTGAGCCCCCGCTGATGGAGAAGTGTTTGTGTTGCCATCAAGGCCGAGATAATAGGAACAGTTCACTTTGACCAACTTTTCCTCCTGATGCAGGTTCTTTAAGAAGTCTATGACTGTGTGAGGCATGAGATATAGAAATGTACTTACTGGAGGAATCTACGTGTACTCTAAAAGCTTTCCGCTTCAATCTGACTTCACCTTTTATCCTATTTGAATGACACATGCTGCCTGGTCCAAATACAAGGACGATTACACACGGGCGAAGTACAAAAGTCAATTCTGGGGTAAGAGCAATTTCCCAGGAGAATGTCTGACTCCTTCCTGCAGTCACAGACAGTAAGGGGAGGGGGGAAATGATTATGCGTTTTTATTTAGCCTTATCTTCAGAGTGGGGGAGCCACTAATATGAACAGAGTGCTTTCCAGGCGGTCAGGACTGTGTGCACAGCTCAGGAGACAAAACGATGGCTGCCCACTACCACAGCGCAGTAATTCATGACCATATAAATGGCTCTAAAAGGTGCCATGAGTGCCAGTCAGCAAACAATAACACATCTCTCTTTAAGTTTCATATTACACTCCTATGGGTGCACAAGTCAACGCTTCTCATTTGGTTGAAAAGCAGCAATGCTTCATGTTATTCCCCCCCCCCTCCCCCCGCTCCAAGAGGACCGAATCTACTCTGCCCAACAGCAGCATCGCTCGTCTTTTTGTGGAAAGCAGAGACAACCAATTACATCAGTATCTCACCGACTGATGTGTTTATGAGCGAGCTGGCAATGGCAGCTTCAGGTAATTCTGAGGGATGGTGGAAACCGGTGTCAGAGGGCTCGGGGAAGGTCGATGATTTGATTCAGAGCGTGCTCTTAAAGCCGCCGCTAAAATGGCAAAAACAAAGTCTCAGTCGCTCGGCGCTCCAGGTGCAATACGACACAAGATGACACCGCACTGGATGTTACTGTATCCATGCGTCAGAGAGGATTGTAAACTGATGATATTGCTATATAAGCTGTAGGGATTTCATGTCTCAGGATCTCTTCCCAATGGACACCAATTACACAAAAGCAACCCCCCCCCCCCGTGGTATCAATCACTTTGATTCTCCAGCTTAGAGGTGTGTGTGTGTGTGTGTGTGTGTGTGTGTGTGTGTGTGAGGCCATGTATCAGGAACACCTTTGAACAACAAGGGAAGGTGATGCTGGAGGAGCCTGGAGTGTTGACAATAACTGATGTTCAAGTGATCTGCAATCCAAACCTCAGAAGAAGAAATACACACGAGAAGTTCCAGCCGAGAATAAAAGCAAGCAGAACACAAACCGTGGGATAAATGTCGAGACGTTTCACTCAAAACCACAACAATAAAGCTCAGAGGACTCATTAGTTAACCCTCTGGGGGCCACGAGCAGTACCAAATACAGTGGCAATTAACTTAATAGATATTTAGATATATTAAAAGGGTAAGTGGAAGTTTTTACACCCTTGCGGTACTTAAGGAAACGTCAGAGTGAACGTAATAAAAGAGCTTTAATCTTCTGGAGAACGAGAGTTGTTGAGATATTTCAGTGTGAACTAAAGACCAGCGTCTCCATCAGCTCATGAGAACAACATGTGGTAAACCCGTCTCCAACGTCTTCATCGCCACAGCCATCTCCATAGCCCCGTAGCCGACCTGCTGGCCTTCTCCACTCCCCTTTAAAAGTGAGATGAACGATGTTAATCAGCGTCTGGGTAGCTGGGAGCCTCCCTCAGCTCCTGCTCGTCCTGCTGTAATAAAGCAGTCTGTCTGCCTGAGTAATTACTCTCATCCGTCTCAGGCATTGGAGTGAAAAGCAAAGCGTCACTAAACGGCCCGTTTCTTGCAGCTCAAGTTGAAGCTGAGAGCAGCGCAGTGATTCTGCAGGAACTACGTGACAACGTGCACGACTGATCACAACCACCGTGCACAGGTTTTACAAAGACGGGTTTTTTTATTCATTTGAAGACAGCATCATGTCGGCCGCTACATGTCCCTTTGAGGCTTCATCGTTTAAGAGGATTATTTTAAACAGAACTGTACTAAAAACATAGAAAGTAGGGCGTAATCAGGAAATCTTAGTTTTTAAAACAAACAACAAAAACAAGTAAAAAACATATATGAAAACATTACAAACTTGACATTCTGGCAAAGTCCACAAATGAAATAAATGTCTGCCTGGTCAACATAAAGCCACATGACGCTCTCTCATGTCGCACTCTCAAGGGTTAATACACGTAGCGATCATCTGACTCAAAAACAACAAACTAAACTAAACTTCTTGGACTTAATGGAGACAAAACGGGTCACTTTCAAACACGACCCTCTTCTTTCTCCATCAGTGTCTCGACCATCTTAGGCAAGAAGGCTTCCAGGAAATGAAAGAAGTCATGAAAAACTCCCGTCCGGTCGCATGTTGGCTCCAACTTGAGGATCACCTTTGTGCTTTCTGTCCCGCTCAGCATCTGCGGCTGGACCTTGAACTCCAGCGCCTGCTTGAGCGCCGGCTCTTTCTCAATGATGTGAGTCGTGACCTGCGACTCCAGCTCCACGCAGCTGCCCTCTGGCCTCGAGTCGGCGTCTTTCATCAGCTCCCTTCTCACTTTCCTCCTGCCGGCCCACACCAGGTGCTTTTGCGCACAGATCCAGTGCGGGAGTTCGGGCCGGACCTTTCTCGCCAGTCGTGGCTTTTTGTCTTGAGGGGACACGGAAGCGTCACTGCAGGAAGACAGCCGCCTCTTGGCACCGACCACAGCTGTGCCCAGAGGGCTGGCTTCGTTCTGGGAGTCAACGCTGTCGCAGCTGTCGTTTGTCGACGTGTTGAGGGAGGTTTCCATTTCCCCGGCAGCATCGACCACCGAATTCTCGCCGAAGACGGCGCCCGCGGAGGGAGTGAGGCGACACCTGAGAACACGTTGTAAGACTCCCTCCACAGCAGAGCAAACCTTCTGAAACCACAGCAGCCGGAAACCATCGCCCGCCATGTGTAGCTCATCACGCAGCCCTTTGGGGAGCGCTGCTGATTTGAAGGGGATGCTGATGGTCGGCTGCTCCGTTTTGGCCTGTGGAACCTCCCCATTGGGGGTGAATAAGCGCACCAGCCCCCACGGTTTCCCCTTGGTGGATTTGCGGTGGTACTGCAGGCTGCGGCAGTACTTGTCAGCATCCTGGCACTCCCTCTGAAAGCTGCGGTGAGAGCGTTCGTTCAGGTTTCCAGCTACGTTGTGGGAGAGATCAAAGGGGTCCAAGAGATTTAGGGGGCCCAGTTTGGGGCCGTGGGGTTGGGTTTTGATGGGTTTTTCCTCGTGCATGGCCTCCTCCTTATTCTGGCTGAGGAAATCAGTGATTGGGAGTGCACAGCCCTTCCTGACAGATATCACACTACTGGCAAAATCAAACTTGGCATAGAAGGAGAAGAAGCCAAAGAGCAGCGTGCCTGCAGAGAGAAGACACACGCGTACATGAAAAGTCACATTCAGGGCGTTGAATTAGGATTTAGAATATATAAAAACATCTTCCTAACAAATAACACTTTTATATAAATCTCACTTACAGAGGTCCTGTGTGTTCCTGCTGGGGGTCACAGCAATAGGCTGAGTGGGAAAGGTGCAGTCCCAGCCCTCAATCACACACTCTTCCTCCTCACCTGCAAAGAGGTTAACACACACCGATTACTGAACAGGTAAACGAATAGCATCTCATTGAAAAGGCAGCAAAACAGACGAATTAACTTGCTGTTTTCATTGTACGGGATCATCTATAAACAGGGGGGGGGGGGGGGGGGGGGGGGGGGTTAACTGTCCATGTTTGTATGTCTTGCATCCATTTTCATGATCACACATCAACTGGAAAACAGATGCTTCTTGTTTTCCCTTGTGTGTTGAACAGTTATCCTCACAGTAATGATGTAGAGGCGCTGACATCATGTGTTCTTAAGTTGCACGTCAGAGACATTCAAGAGAACTTGCGTCAGTCGTTTTCACGTATGAACAAAACTCACCAGGAGTGCAGACGTGTCAAACGAGTCATGAAAAGATAATGATGATGACGATAAAACAACAAAGTCTCACAACATGCACCTCAACAGGTGACATTCATCAGGCTGAAGAGAACGTTGCACTTACAGGCCATGTCTCTGAGCTGGTCCACTGTGTGCAGGACAGGAGGCTCACAGTTCTGCAGGAAGAAGATGATCAGCAGAGTCAGTGCGTAGTTGTTGAGCAGGGGACCGGAACCACTGGGATTACCTACACACACACACACACACACACACACACACACAATGAATGCAGTCACACAAAACGCACCAGCTGCATTACACCAGTTAAAAAGGGCATATATCACTTTAAATCTCACACGGTACTGATCCCATCACGCTCCGTTAATCCCTTTGCACAGAGAATAAAGAGGATGCACTGCAGGAGGAGAGGTGACGAGTGTGCTCTTCAGTGGAGATTAAGATTTGATTCTATATCAGGGGACGCAGCTCGCAATATCACAACAATAACGGAGCTGCGCGTGTGCCAGATTTATTTATTGTAAAACTCTCAGCTTCCATAACAAGGCACTAAAGACAGTGTGAATCAGACAAATCCTAACACGTGGAGTTCTACTGACATCTGCTGACCAAACAAATGTAAGAACTAATGTACAGATAACCACAAAACGCTGATGTTGCTCTCAGGCTCGAGACATTTCATCTCACCAGCCAGCTGCTTCTGCTTGGCCCAGTAGCGGATGGTGTACGCCAGAGGCCTCAGCCGGTCCTCCACCCCCGAACACAGCTGGAGGAAGCGGGTGTTCCTTACTGCCAGTCTAGTGAGGGATACAGGAGACGAGTACAGGAAACCATTCTCCAATTCTGCTCAGTGTACACCTGAAGACTTGTGATGCTTCACCTGTTGTTAACGGTGATGTCCCCCTGCAGGTTAAGCTCCTGGTGATGGAACTTGACGACGGGGAGGCGAGCGCCGCCGACCACGTGGACTTTGTGCACACTTGGGACACAGCGTCTGAGGATTGCCGCTACGAGGTCCAGGACTTCGGCTGGAGAGGCGGTGGACAGGTCGATATCAGACAGGATGGAGTCCTCGGAGCGGCCATCGTCCGACATGCCCTCCCCTGCCTGAGGAAAAGAGAGAAGGAGGATTCAAAACTCAGCAGACAAAGTTAGATTATTTGATACTCCAACACTGGAGGTAAGGAAAGCACTTTATATGTGTCAACATATCAGACCTGCTCTGTGGTAGACTTGGCATGGGCCTGGAACACCTTGGTGTTTTCCAGGTCCAGGAACAGGTCTATGTCGCAGGAGTGGACGCCGAAACTGTTGACCGACGAACCAAATGGCAGAATCTTGCTGTCTGCAACCGATTCAAAGACAGTGTTAATCTTATGCACAATTATCAATGTGTAAAACAAGATTTATAGGGTTCCTTCAGATTCAACGACCAACACGGCAGAGTTTGAGACACGGATCAAGGTTAATTACAACACTGAGAAATGTTCTAATGAGAACGAGCATGCTTTAAGTTAAAGTTTAAAGTTGAGCGTCATTTACGAGTTGAAGTATACACATGTTTACAAAAGCTCACCTGGAAAAAACTCGACGAAAACCTCCTGCAGGAGTTGAACCAGCAAGCCTCGGGCCTCCTTCTCGTTGTCTCTGAGCTGAAATCGCTCTACGACGTGCTTCATCTGAGCGTCCACCTGGAGAACAAACAACACGTTATAATAAACTCTTCTCATTGCCTTAAAAACAGACTAAAGCAGAGTAGTACAGTTAAAAGGTGATTGTATGGTTGATATAAGATGTACTGTAGAATGGAACGAAGTTCAGACTTAATGATCTAAAAAGGCCCCACTAGCTTCTTACACACCAACACTTGGTCAGGCTTTATATTTGACAGCAGGATGCTTACAGACATCAGCTGACACAGCTGAGGTTTGAGACGGTCGAGGGATTGTTGGAGGTTCTCGGACCCGGTCTTCTTGGGAATCATCTTGAAATCCTTCTTTTCCCGGGGTTTGACACGCAGCTTCAAGCCTTTCATCCGATGCTCGACACAGGACAGGGTCGCCTGTGTGCCGTCAGTCTCAGCAAACTGCACGATGGCGTACACACCCTGTGAGAGCAGAGGGACACATCACAGTCAGACTACATCGGAGGTCATTTTCCATCAGCGCTCTTTGAATGGACACATACTGTAAACACGAGCACCGTGAGGCGGTGGACTCTGCATCTCATTGTGAACAGTTGACTGACCTTGGCTTTATCCATGATGACATCTGAGATTGGCCCAAACCGCTGGAAGTACTCAGTTATTTCAGTCTGAGAGATTTCCGGCTTGATGCCACTGACAAACACACTGTGCTCCTCCTGGGTCTTCCTGGAAGCCCGCACAGTGCTCAGCGTCTTGTGTTTCCGCCCCTTCACATGCTGATCCAAGCTTGGCACTGCACAAATATGAACAATATGGTGTAGGGGAAACTTATTAGGAAAAAATGACTGCCGTAGTTTTCAAAGATCAAAACGTATTTAGCTATCACATGTATCCAATACATACAGTACAACATTAGCTAGCTGTTTTAACAATGCGTTATATTAAACAGACTAAAGTTAGATTCCATCCCTTCAATAGCTTAAGGTTTTCGGATTGTTTGTGAGAAAATACAGTAACCAATCTGTCTAGAAGTTAAGTTATAGGGGGGCTTGCTAAAAAAAAAAGCGGCAACTGGAAATCCTAAATGAAATGTTGCTAAGTTAGCTTGCGTTACTTACAGTTTGATAAGTTGACATTGCACAGGGTGCATTGAAAACCTTTCGGGGTCGTTTTTATGTTACAGTCTGTTTCCATGATGGCCAAAGGTAGAATAAACGCTAAAGAAATGAAGAAATGAACCACTAAAGGGGTCAGCCAGCTGAGTTTAGGACCGACAGCTCTCCATGCGCCTCTCAAATCTCCCTCCTCCAGCGAGCAACCTGATTTTGTTTCGGGTCCGTCTCATAAATCCGTCCGGGTTGTGCTCCCGTTTCATAACCAGCTTCCGGTGAATGTAAATGTATCTATTTTGGTCTGTAAAGCCTGAAATAAATCACTTCTGTGGTGACTTCTAATTAGATTAAATATTAGTGTTATTTAGTCAGAATATTTTAGTAATTAACACGGATTACAAAGCATAACTCTTATTTTTCACTGTCATGTCTGAACAATACATTTGAAAGGTCTCAACATTTATTAGTTTGACGTTTCAAAGCAAAAGGATTGAAATGTCTCAGATGGTAAATACAAAACTTCTATAATTCAGGTTGATTGAGAACTTTAAAATGTGCTCTACATTGTATGTGAAGGCAGGGCATTGACTTCAGTATGAACTCTGGCTCCATCTTGGTTAAAAGCTTTGTGGAGTTTTTTAAACCCCACAGGCCATTTATCAATTTACACGTGACTCACTTTTACTTACCCCTTTAAAAAAAAAAAAGTAATGTTTTATGTGCTGTGAATAACCCATTATATTTTTTCCTCTGCTTAGTCAAACCTGCACTAACACAAAGTTGCAAATACAATGACATTTCAGTCTCATTTTTCAGCACTTCCTGTTAGTGATAATAACGATGCACCAGAGCACCTTCTGTACCTACAACCAAAGCTTTCGGTGAATCATCATCCCAATCATTTTAACCCCACGTGTGCATCTACCGAGCACCAGAGAAATGTTCGGACAAAAAAGACAAATTCAGACCAATTTTCCATCAAAAATTTAATAAATCACTTTTTTTTCCTTATAAAAACATTTGCAAAACCAGCAATAAACAGAACGTGTTACAAAATAAATGGTAAAACAAAATGTCCCTGCTGAATTGAAAAACAAACAAAAAAACAGTGCTTCATTTTCAGTCTATAAAATTACTTTCTAAAATGCCATACAATCTAATAAAAATGACAAGTACACACAGATTTAAGGGGAAAGGCTCATAAGGATTAAGGATGTACACAAATGCTTTTATTTCTTTGCGGATCTTCCTCTACGGGTTTTCAGCTGTGGGACGACCTCAGCACTTTCCACCTTGCTTGTGGACTCTGCTTCGTCGGCGGTTACGTCAGCGACCTTTGCCCCTCGCCTGGCTCTCTTGACGGGCTGAGCTTCAGCAACTTTCTCTGAGAGATCCTTCTCTTCAGTTTTGTCGACATCCTTTGACACAGTTTTGCTTTCAGTGTCGACTTTGGTCTTCCTGCCTCGAATCGCCTTTACGGGTGTTGCTTTTGGAATCTCAACGACTTCCAAGTCAGATTTCCACTTGATGGATCTTTTGGATGTTTTTGTGTCTTTCTCAACAGCGCTGCTTGAATCTTCACTGGGATTTGCTTGGTCACTGGTCACCGTGGCGTCGGCTGCTTTGGGCTTTGCTGCCGCACGTCTTCCCTTCTTGGCTGGCTCTACTGAAGTTGCTGCAGGCTCTGAAACCAGGCCTGTGGCTTCTTCACTGGTCTCCTCAAGGGGAAGAACGGCACCTCGACGGGCTCTTTTGGCCGGAGTGGCTTGTGAAGCAGAAGCTCTCGCCCCCCTGGCCCTGCTTGGTTTAATGACTGGAGCGTCGCCCTCTGCATCGTTCTTCTCCTCCTCTGCTACTACAGCGGTGACTTCAACCTCTTCAGTAACTCGTTTTCCTTTCCTACCCCGTTTGAGTTTGTCTGTGGAGCCGACGACCTCTTGGACCTCAGTGGATTCGACGGGCGTTTCAATCTCAGGCTCTTGTTTTGCTTTGCGCCCTCCTCTCCTGGGTTTTGCAGCCACGGTCGCCTCTTCCTCCACCTTCACTGGTTCAGCAACAAGTGGAGCTTCAGTGACTTCTTCTTCTTCTCTTGGTTCAACGAGGTCTTGCTCCACCTTCCTGGTTCTCCTTATTTTTTTAGCCGGCACCTGGGAGTCGGTAGTCTCGAGTGACTCAGGCTTTTCTTCTTCCTGTTTGGCATTTCTTCCCCTCTTTGCCTTGACAGGAGGCTGAGACGGCTGCTTGGTCTCCTCAGCGACAACTGCGTCTTCCACCACCTCATCTTCTTCAACGGCGTCAGCTTTTGTCTTCCTCCCTCTTTTGGGTTTTCCAACAGCAGGAACGGACTTTTGAGGTTGAGCATCTGTCGCGAGAGGCTCGTCACTCACAACTTCTTTCACCTCTGGCTCAACAGGCTTTTGCTTAATTTTTCTCCCTCTGACGGGCTTCACGACAGCTTCCTCTGCAGAAGCCTTCTCTTTGGTTGAAGACGTCTGGTCACCCGCAGCGTCACTGGAAACCTCAGTCATCAGTGTTGCTGCCACATCTTTCTCTGCAACCAGTTCAGGTTTATCATCACTGGCGTTTCCTTGAGACTTTGCATTTCTGCCTCTTGTCGATAGTCTAACAGCGGGTGGTGCTGTAGCTTCAGTTTTCGTCCCTCTTCTTCCTCTGACTGGAGCTGGGACAACGGGATCTTCAGAGTGCTCTACAACCTCCACATCAGCGGTGTTCGACTCCACCAGTTTTGCCCTTTTGCCACGAACTGCTTTCTTCTGAACGATGGCTGCTTCTGCTGCCTCGACTTCAGGGAAACTCTCAGTTACTGTCTCCTGGGGAACAGTTTCCATGGCATCGGAGGATTTACTTTCATCACTTCCACTGGGCACCACCTCCAGCTGGTCACTGCGGATTTCAGTGGAAACCTCTTGGAGATCTTCAGAAGCTTTTTTGGCATTTCTTCCTCTTTTAGGCTTAAGGGCAACTTTGGCAGGCAGGACAGCACTCTTCTCAATTACAAGATCAACATCCAGGCTCTCTTGAGACTTTGAATTTCTGCCTCTTGTTGTCGTTGGTCTAACAGCGGGCGGTGCTGCAGCTTCAGCTTTCTTCACTCTTCTTGCTCTGACTGGCGCAGGGACGACAGTATCTTCAGAGTGTTTGGGTTGTTCTTCAGAAACCTTCTCCTCTACGGTCTCCACTTCAGAAACCTTCTCCTCTACGGCCTCCACTTCAGAAACCTTCTCCTCTACGGCGTCCACTTCAGAATCCTTCTCCTCGACGGTGTCCATTTCAGAATCCTTCTCCTCGACGGTGTCCACTTCAGAATCCTTCTCCTCGACGGTGTCCACTTCAGAATCCTTCTCCTCGACGGCCTCCACTTCAGAAACCTTCTCCTCTACGGCCTCCACTTCAGAATCCTTCTCCTTGACGGTGTCCACTTCAGAATCCTTCTCCTCGACGGTGTCCACTTCAGAAACCTTCTCCTCTACGGCCTCCACTTCAGAAACCTTCTCCTCTACGGCCTCCACTTCAGAATCCTTCTCCTCGACGGTGTCCACTTCAGAATCCTTCTCCTCGACGGTGTCCACTTCAGAAACCTTCTCCTCTACGGCCTCCACTTCAGAATCCTTCTCCTCGACGGTGTCCACTTCAGAAACCTTCTCCTCGACGGTCTCCACTTCAGAAACCTTCTCCTCGACGGTCTCCACTTCAGAATCCTTCTCCTCTACGGTCTCCACTTCGGGTTCTTCCACAGACACGGTCTCAGCCACAGATGCTTGAGAGACAGTTTCGACGGCGTCTGATGATTCCTCATAATCGTGTTCGCGTCGCACCTCCTCCATGTGGGCATCAACTTCATTTGAGTTTGTTTCTAAAATGAGACAAATAAAAAACACAAGAATAAGAAAAATACAAGAACAAACAGTTGTGCTGATTTAAGGTGTTGAAATATTTGCAATTAAAAAAAGGGATAACTATCAACGTACCTTTTTCTAGTTCAACTTGGGGAACATCCATGACGTCTGATGGCTCATCCTGTCGTGGCTCCTCGGGGGCAAACACTAGTTCTATGTAAAGAAGAGAATCCAATAAACCCTCAGACACAACCAGCTCATCGTGTAAAGCAGCCACTTCTACTAATGTCCTTTATTACTCATCTAACACGTTATAAACATGAGAACCAACTCACCTTTAGCGACGTCTTCATCACAATCCACAGGCGTTTGAACCTCAACCTGTTAAATAATAATAATAATAATAATAATAACTTAGACAATGAGCTCACTCTGAAATAAAGCGAGTAAACACAGCTGGTAAAAGGTGAATGAAACGTTAGATCAAGACTAAATGTTGGTACACTCAATGAAAATCATCTTGTTCAACCGAGTACCTGACGCTCATTCAACCAACGACTTCCTGTAGTGTGACACCGACTTATATTTAGAATCCTTTGCTGCAGTGTTTAGTTTGAGGTCATTACCTCATTAGTCTCCAGGTGTCCTGCGGGTTCAGTCAGTGGCTCCTCCATCAGCTTCACGTCACACCGGTCTTCAGATTCTTGCACGAGCTCTGGCGCCTCCACAGTGACCTTAACATCATCCTCCTCCACACCGGCCTCTACAGCTTTAGGAGTTTCCAGAGGTTCAGCTTCCTGTCGTGGAGTCTTACAAACGACCTTAACGTCGGTGAGGCTCTCGTGTTGTTCAGGCTCCTGTTTGGGCGTAGTTGGGGTCGTCTTAGAATCCGTGCTCTGCTGCTCGCTACAGTCATCGGAGGGAATCTCCGCTGCAGGCGCGTCACTGACGAAGCTCTGGTCATCGTCGAGGAGGCGTTGGACGGCCTCGCTGTTGTATCTTCTGTCTTTTACGGTCATTGGAGACACCATCATCTCACCTGGAAAACAACGTTTAAAAAAACATTTAATTACCCAACGGTGCTAGAATCTCCTTCGCCTGAGTGTTTATACTGAACACACACGTCGAGCTTCGACCAGCGCTGTACCTGGCTCCTCTGGTGTGTTCAGCACGGACGGTTCTACCACACATGAGCTCGGACCTCTCACGGGTGTCTTTGCGACACAGCTCTCATCGATTACACATCTCTTCCTTTCCACGGCAGGGCTTTTTAACATTTGGGAAATTCCTTAAACAAAACAAACCCAACACATAAGCACATACAATCTAACAACATTACCAAAAACAACGTCTCCTATTTGTCGGGATGGAATAACGGTAATTACCAGTCAAGTCCTCGTCCATGTTCATGTTCTTCTTAAGGAGCGCGATGTTGGGGACCAGTGTCGGTGCAGCACCAGTTGGCTGAACAAGCCGTTTGTGAGCTCTGCCCACCACGATGGTAACCGGTGAGTCTGCGTGTCCAGTGCTCACATGGCCCACGAGTTGTCTTACAGGCGTCTGAGAAGATTGAGAGATGGTCACGAGATATAAACCCACCACAGCGACTGTTGACGTGCAGCACGAGCAAGACATTTAAGTCCTTTGATTGTAAGACAAACAAACATGGAATTGTTACAGTGTCGTAGTTTACCTGTGGTTTGGACACGGTCTTCTTCGTTGTCTTTTTGACGACCGCTTTCTTAACCGGAGCAACCAGTTGAGGCTTCGTCGGCCCAAATCTCACAATGTCTGCCCAGGAATGTTTGACTGCAGAGAGACGGGGGGGGAAATGCAAAAATATAAAACAAGGGAGGCTCTAAACAAACTCCTGAGATTAAAGACCTGAAGGATATGCTAAACAAACTCTAACATCATGAAACTTAAATGTTTGTGTCGTCATTCAGCTGAAGTTATAACATCAGTTGAATGGCGTTCAGCTCTTCACATCTCATTTTCACACACGCGCAATTTTATCATCAATATAAAACTTTAAATCATTTCCATGCGGGATACATCTTCACGTCAGGGTCTAACGTACCTTTCATAGACGCCCGGGAAAAGCCACTTCTCTTGCGCATTACTTTTGTGACGCCCTTGGTCACACTGGGCGTCTCCTGTGAGGTGCTCTTCCTCCTCGGGGTTGTTTTAGGAGCAAAGGGGAGTAAAGGCACCTGGTCGGCACCTTCTGCATTTGGAGATGGTGTGTTGATGCGCGACACAGAGAAGCGCCCTTGTACACTGGGGGGCAGGTCTCCTGGTGTTCCACCAACTGTGGGAGCTCTTCCTCTGGCGGGAGATGCAGCCTTGGGAGAGGGAGTCCTGGATTTTGGAGATCTCTTCGCAGGCGTCGGAGTCTTGGGAGAAGTATTTTTGGCACTCGACTTCCTCGTTTTTGCAGGACTCTCTCCATCAAACTCCTACGAGAAAGAAAACACGATTTCATTTTTAAAACGAGATTATACGACGAGCACGATCATAACTTAAGTCAAACTACGCCAGTCGTCCTCCGGGAAAGTCTTACCTCTTCTAGCAAGCCATTGGCGGATGCTCGTCTAAGGAGCGACAGCTTGTCGCTCGGCACGCACAAGCTCCTCCGCGGTGCGGCCCCTTTGCGTAACGGAGAGTTAGGAGGCAGACGTTTGTCAAATAACTCCGGACACAGCGTGCCGCCGAAGGAAACGCGTTTCTTCTTCATCTGTGGTGCGGGCGAGTTGGACACAACGTCTCCACTTTTGCGTTTTCTGGAGGTCTCTTTCACTAAGACGAGAATTGAAACCGTGATTGTAAGTAACAACGACACATACGGGGACATAACATGCGAGAATAATGACCTCGTTAACGTCTCAACACACGACAGGAAACACGACGGCATCACGGGGGTCATTACCTTTTTCAACTTCCCCAGAGTTCCTCGGTGATGCCTTTCGGAGACCTGTTTTGGGCGAGGTCGCTGCCGGCTCTTTGCTTCGTCTCACAGGTGATTTGGGCTTTTGAGCAGAAACCTCACCCGCAGAGAACCTCTTGGGGGGGGTACGGGTTCTCTTCTGGGGCGAGGTCGCGTCGGACTTGGCGGCATTTTCGGCTTCTTCAACTGCAGGTGTGGCCATCTCAGCGGAAGGAGTCTGGAAGGACCGGCTCTGCGTCGGAACAGACGCCGGGGGCCCGTCGCCCTTAACGTCCTCGGCCACAGGAGAGACTTTAACGTCCTCTTTCTTCAGAGAGCTTTTGTCTTCTGTGCAAAAGACAGGCTTCCTGACCGACTCGGGTTTTGGAGAGCAGAACCTCGAGGTGGGTGTTTGAAGCACACTGGCGGAAGACTTCCGAGGGGTCTTGACATCCAGAGACTTTTTGATCATTTGATACAGATCGTTGAAGGGGGAGGCGGCGGCCTTGCTTGGCAGCGGGACGTCATCCTGCTTGGACTCCACCACCACAGTTTTATCCAGAGATCTCTGGATGTTTTCATGGTTGGTTCCATCTTTCAGATGGGGGTCTAAAAATAAGCAAAAAGAAAAATCTTAACATCCAAGAAAAGGTTGTAAACAAATGTTAGACTAGAGACCAACGCGCTATAGACGGAACAGAGTTAGAGCAGGGGAGCAACGACATGTATTGATCTGTCAGATGTTTTATTGACCAGCTGAATGCACACTGGATTATAACTGTGCAACGTCATCTTCACATGTAGCAGAATAACCAGCGTCAAACAGTCTCACCTGTGCACACTTCAGAGATCCTTTTCTCTCCCGCGTCAGTGGGGACCGTGTCGCCCACTTGCTGATCCTGAAGAACACGAGATACTTTTATTAACACATTTCTGAAGAGAATTAAACTCATCAAGCACGGAGGACAATCTCAAGATGTTGGGACGGCCACAGTGCTTCAGTGATAAAAAGATAATAACGGCTACATTACTTTGAGGGTTTCAGTTTTGCCTCCTCTGGATGACCTCTTCTTCGGTGTGGGTGCTGGAGGGTACTCAAACCTGCAATGGCAATTACCAACAAAATGTAAGTAAGACCCCGTCGTGAACATGGTAACATCTGGAAAATGGGCCCACGAGTCATTTCCATGCATTTAATGTCTCTTTCATTACGCTCTTGGAAGCACAGGTTGATATGAGGAGAGGGGAAACTGTGAAGCTCTTGGAGACAATGCAAAAGCATTTGCAGCTGGTGAGATTTTTTAAAACTCTGAATTGCTTATCGTTTCTAAATGCAGCACTTGAAGTAGATGCACTTACATTATTCTTGCATTTTTTGGGGTCGTACCCACATGGTCGAACGCATGCATCGTACGTCACGTTGGATAAAAGTCTAAATAAATAATGTACGATACTCAAATGGCCCGTTGATTAGAGAAGGGGAGACGGTGTGAGCAGATTGTGCTCAAGTCTTTCAGTTAACTGAGTGGATGGTGACATTCAAAACTGTTCCCTGCAGCAGTACCTTCTAGCAAATGAAAAGATACATAAGCGCAGCGACTGATTTTATATTTGTTGCATGTCTGCACGATAAAATGCGCCCGCGTCCTTCCAACACTGATGCTCAGTCATTTGGTGAATATGGAAGGCAAAACAACACACAACTAAATGTTCTCTTCAAACTCACCTGAAAGAACGGTCAATAATAGTTATCACATCTCCGTGCTTCAAACGCTCAGCTTGCTGCAGAGCCTCTCCGTTAACACGGGTTGGATTCACTGAGCTCAAATTTGTCAAAACGATCTGGGAGAGACAAACACAAACATGAAGACATGTGCCTATTCAATAACAATTCCTCAGTATCCTACACATCATATTAAAGTTGAAACACTGACAGGTTTAATGTGGACATTGTGTCATTACCTCTTTATTTTCATTAAAGTCAATTCTGCAATGCTCCTTGGACACTTGAGGAAGCTGAATACGAATATCACAATCAGGCTTCCTGTAAGAACACAAATAAATGTGTCAACAAAAGAGGCGTTAGGTGTAAAGTAAAAGTGAACTGGAGGAAGATACAATAAAAGGAGTGAGTTGTAGCTGAAGCAGGAACAAGAGCAGGCATGCGTGTTCTGACGTCAGCAGGAGATGGCCCGCCTCCAGAGTAAAAGGCTTTTAGCACATCTGTGTCGACCAACATGAGGCTACACGCGTTTTACTTAACATATGTGCATGTCTTACAATAAAAACTAGTGCAATAAGGATGAAACCAGATAAACGAAAAGGAGATTTAAAAAAAATCTGAACACATGGCATGGCAAATTAACTTTATAGTCACAAGATGCATTTTGTTTAGTGATCTTACCTTCCAAATAAGCATGTGGCAGTAAGAGGAAACTCAGTCCCATCTCCTCCAGTCCTCTTAATCACCACTATTTTTCCATGCAAAGGCATTTTTGTAACGTTACCTGGAAACATTGGCAAACAAGTGTCAACTTTGCACAGCTGTAGCAAAAATAAAGAGAAGTTAACGTTACGTAAACCGACGTCAATGTATGATGAATATAACATTGTATCTCAAGATCGAAGCATTGTGCATGCAACATGTCTGCAAAAAGAAAACACTATCTATGCTTAACTTTAGTTTTAGTCATTTAACTTCTTGACGTTAGCCTGGGATACCTTTTAGTCCGACGTCATGTGTTAAGGTGAAGTAAATGAACGTTGACGTTATTCGACGTGATGGTTTAAACTCAGCAGATCGTTAAGTTAAAAAACACTGCTGACCCCACGTGCAATGTCGCCACGATGGTAACGTTATAATCACTTGTCACTTTAGATATGACTACAATACAAGATGCGTCTTTAAATGACAATCTAACGCTAAATTAGCTACATTTTAACACACGTTGTGTGGACTAGGATTGACTGAAAAAGATGTGTAACGTTTTAATCTCACCTGGTATTCCACTCAAAGACACGACGACTTCTGGCAACCCATAAACATCGAGCGGGCGGTTGCGAAGAGGAATTGTACTATAATATCATATTAGACTAAACGTGCAATTCAGATCCTACCTTACCCTACAATGTAAACCGACGAATGGCTAACGTATGCTATGCTACCTTGAACAGCCGTCCCTTGACGTCTCTCCGCTTCCAGATAGTTACCGTGGTATCACTCCGCCACCCTACAAACATACAGTAATCTTTTTTTAAAAATGATAAACTGATGTTTTATAAACACTATCTGTATCGTTTTTTATGTAACAATGTTTTAAACTTATATTTCGTTCTTGATATTTAATGTAACTTACATTTACATGAGACGGACTATTTTGTTTACGAATTTGGCGGAACATTCTCACTACGGTAAAGGGGATCTGATTTGAAAATGTTTGAAATTCCGCGCGAAGGATTGTGATTGGTTGAAACGTCACATATCCGGTAAGAGGGCGGGGCATAATACTTTTAAATATTTAAGAGCTAGACCGCCCAATCACTGGCCTTCTTCATGAACATAAGGTTTGGCATATCTAATAAGATTTAAAAAATAAATAAATAAATATTACAAAAATGGTAGTTATGATTCTCATTTTGATTCCAACTGTTAAAGATATTTTAAAATGTTTTGTAAATATTCTGTTACAAATAAAAGTCCTGCATTCATTTTACTTAAGTACAAGTATTAGCATCAAAATATACAAAATATACAAAAAGTACAAAATGTACTCCAATTCAGATGGATAGTGCACTAAATTGGGGCCAAATAACTCCCTCCATCTCGAGTGTTACGGCAAGAAAAACACACACATGCGTGAGTGATAGATGAGGGTCCGTGCAGAGGCCGAAGGACCAGGCGCTGCAGAGCGAGGAGTCTTTCTTGGCTGTTATGACGACCCCTCCTCAACACCAGGAAATGGTGGGCCAGAAGTGGGGAAAACACCAGGTTGTGTTTAGCAGGGGTAATTTATGGCATCTTTACATCTTGGTGAGGTGTGGAGGACTTGGGTGTGGGCGTCTGTATTAGTAAATGTAAATATGTGACACTAAACGTGTGCATTTCTTCCGTTTGCTGTTGGGAACACAACCAATTCAAATGTGCGTGCTCATGCAAAATGAGCGCATCTGCCCGTTTACATACTTGAGTGCATGTTTTGTGATGTGTACCGTATGTGCACAGCAGCCTGTGCGTGTGAACATCAGCGTGTTCTCGTCTAGGCCCAGGCCTGGTTTTTATCAGCCCCGCGGCCCCCATCATGTTCCAAAAGCCCTTCTCCAGGGGCTCAAGATAACTTCCCTGTCCACGCTGCCAGGCCTCTGAAATAACAACACGCCAGTTTTTCCTATCACTGCTGCCCCGGCAAATGGAGGCAGAACTGAGAACATGTGTGGACGAACCTAGAGCGTGGGGGAGGGAGGAGGGGCAGCAACGGATCGAGCAGAAGGCAGAGGTGAGGTCTACAGGGGCTAGACTTCTAGAAGCCACTTCATGTTAACATAGCTGCTCTGTGCTGCTGTGGCGACATGCTAGCATTTGGCAGTTAGTCGTGAGCCTCCACGCAGGACATATAATCCACACATGAATGCCTTGAATCCTATGAGTGCTCCCAATGTTTACGGATCTAATTGTGCGAAATAAAAAAGGTAAAAAAAAAGGCGTCCGAAGACCGCCATATCGCCGCAGAGAAACACAAGTTCCCTGGCAACAACGCTCACTTGCAACCCAGAGTAACACGGTGTAAATATACTATTGTTATATTATTGATTTATAAATAGTGACTCATGTGTTAATCATTTTAATGTTGCAGCTGGCAACATATGATAAATATTTGTTTACCATTCTATAAATATTGCCTCGTAGCTTGTGAATTTCACTAAGGGATTAACCTATAATAATACATAATTAATTATGTGTTGATTGTATCTGAATCTCAAGCTTCAAAGTAACTATAGCTGTCAGATAAATGTCGTGGAGTACAATATTTTCCATAACCATAATGGGCCACAAGACATTTTTTCATTTAATTGCAGAACAAAGCACAGGTGTAATTAATAACAATAATAAGGGCTGTTCAAGTTCCAATACACCTAAATGGAACAGAGCCATCAGTTATTAGTTATTAGTATGAGATGTACAAATGTTAGTGAGAAATGTTACTTAGTTGCAACATAATAACTTAATCAATTTAAGTCTGTTACTACGTCGCTAATGGGAAAACAAAGTATTCAGTTGTATTAGTTTTGTGGAATGCATGCAGCTTGTTTCAGTGTCAATATGTGATTCTATACACAGCTTGTCAGATTAGTTAGTTAGTAAGTTTAGAAGCAATCCCTTATAGTCAAGTATAGATGTGTCTGCCTGGGCCTAGTGCACACCATCATGTAACACTTACTCTCTGAGGTTTCTGTTATCTGTCTTGACACCAACTCCAGCAGTGAGCACAACATATTCTGAAAATAATATATATATATGTATATATAATGATTATTTATACACAGTATATATATATATATATATATATATATATATATATATATATACAGTATATATATATATATAATATATATATATATATATATATATATATACTGTATATATATATATATATTATCTTATATATATATATATACTTATATATATATAATATATATATAATTATCTATACTTATATATATATATCTATATATATATATATACTGTATATATATAATATTTACATATCTAGTATTATCTACATATCTATCTACATCTATATATATATATATATATCCATATAATATACATTATATAGTATATACATCTATATTATATACATATATATATACTGTATATATACTGTATATAAGAGTATATATACTGTAATATATATATTATCTATATATATATCCATTATATACTGTTATTATATACATATATATATATACATATATATACACCTATATATATCATATATTATACATATATATATACATACATAAATACTGTATATATATATATAAATACTGTATATATACATATATATACTGTATATATATACATATATATATATACTGTATATATATATATACATACACATATATATATATACATATATTGTTATATATATGTATACTATATATACATAATATATATTATACATCCATAAATACTGTATATTATATATAATACTGTATATATACATATATCATACTGTATATATATACATATTATACTGTATATATATATAATATATACAGTATATATATGTATATATCTATATATACTGTAATATATACAGTATAATATAGCATATATATATATGTATCTATAACTGTTTATATATCTATATATATATATCTATATATATATATATATACTGTATATATATCATTCTATATACAGTATATATATATTCATATATATATACGTATATATACACATACATATACTAGTTATATCTATATATATATCTTAATTATGTATACATTATCTATACTACATATCTATATATATATATTATACTGTATATAATCTATTTCTATACAGTATATATCTCTTCTATGTTTTTTCTCTAATGTATATATATCATACATATATATATATATATACTGTATATATATATATACAGTATATATATATATATATGTATGTATATATATATATACAGTATTATATCTATATTATATATATATCATATATATATATATACTGTATATATATATATTACATACATATATATATATATATACTGTATAATATATATATACATACATAATATATATATATACTGTATATATATATATACATACATATATATATATATATACATACACATACATATATATATACATACACATACATATATATATATATATACAGTATATATATACACAGTATATAAATACTGTATATATATATATTAGAGTTAAACTTTAATATGATAATCTGTAAATCTAGAGCCTGGTTAGGGATGTAAAACGTTTCTGATGTCATTTTAGTTCATTATATTAAAGTTAATGTTCTTTTTAAAGTGAGTGTATAAATTAAGCTCAAATGGCATTGCTGAAACATAAGAGTCATAGAGTTGGCAAACTCCCTCTGTAATGTCTTTTATACATGCAGCAATATATCCAAAGTTGGGAACATTAGCCACTACAAACTACTGATAAATCAAACTAAGTAATGCTGCGTCTGCAAAACCCCTGTGTGTATCATTTAAGCATGGCTGTGTTTTACTGATTATTATGAATAAAACCTTTTAGAGGAAGGATGAGATATTTCTTATTGAACGGTTACAAAGTTTCACCTTCATCAACTGGACTACCGCTGGACGCTGAACCATGAGTAACCTACTGAACTCCAGCGACACAAAGCTTGTGTGAACGTTTCCTGTGATAGAAATATGGCTTAATGGATTTAAAGAAGGGAGTCGTAATACTAACCTTAATGGTGATTCTGAAAAGTCTTAGTCTAGTGTTTATCTTGTGGGTGACGGCAAAGCGTTACCTGTTTACCCTCGTTAGTCGTCTCTTTAATGCAAAATGAGAAGAGCTGGCTCTATGTGCATGTGCAAACCTATGGACGACACCGCTGTAGCAGAGAATACAAAGAATGACACACGTGAACAACACAAACACATTTAATATTAAATGTTGGTTTTATTTTTTATCTTTTTTTTTCTCGTTGTTTTGTTTTTTTTCCAAAGTCGCTTGATAATCTTGACAAAAATTGCAACATATTCCATATTTCTCAAACTGACGGTGTGTCTGTTGCTATTCCAGATTAGCTGTGGAGGGAAAAGTTGTGCGCTCTTCTGGACAGGTGAAGTCCTAAATGATGAAAGCAGCTTTGACCGTACAAATAAAAAGAACACATGAACGACTTGGAGAGATTCCACACTGGCATCCTATGTCGTAACGTTGCAGGGTTTGGGGAAGGGGGGGGGGTAAGTGTCTCTCTGCACAGGTCCTCGTCTGCCAGGCCGAACAAAAAAACGAGTGACTGAAGAAAAATTCAGGGGCTCAGTAGCAGAAGTGTGTGTATGTGTGCGCGTCTGTGATAGGAGGGTTAAGGGGGTGCAGCACAGAACATAGAACAGGCCAAGCACACAAAATGATTCCTTCCTGAGACATTGGCGTGTGTACAGTAACGATGGTCTAGATGAAACGTGTGAGTTAACGGTGAAGGCGTTTTGGCGTAAAGTGAGTCACAGGGTGCGAGGTTGCTCTGGATCCGGCAAAAAAAAAAAAAAAAAAAAAAAAAAAGAGTCACATATTTGTTTCTACCACAGGGTTGCCAGGGGGGAGATTTGTGAGGACTTAGTTGACAAACATCACATTTGGGACCTTCACTTGCCTGACCACTGACAGAGCAGATCACTACAATCTAGTCTTTTCCCATCCACTACAGATTACTGATCCATTCAGAGGCTACTGAGAACCACTTGTGTTTTAATACAGTGTGCATGTACACCATTCTTCACATTTTAACTCTCTTTGACGCGGAGCTGCTTGCGGCTCACTTGAACCTGGCGGGCTGCAAGTGGCACCTGGCTCACCATTTTCAGAAACACCATCTCTTTCTGCTACATGGCCCAAAAAAAAGCTATGCCCCGACTGGAGTGCTACCTTGTCATTCTACTGTATGTAAAACATGTTTTATAAGTGGGGGAGGTTTAAATTGTCTGTGAAAGCCACATTCTGAACAGCCAGTGATTGGTTAAGGGTCTGTCCAGTATTTAGTAGGACACACAACATGAAAGAACTTCCTTCAGTAAAATGTGCTCAAAATGTCTTTTTCTTGCATCACAAACCTATAAAACAAAAACACGTAAAAGATATTCTTAAAAAAAAAAAAAAAATCAAAAAAAAAAATCAGGTGAAGCCTAAAACTCTTCATAGTTTTAAAGAAATGAATACAGCTTATATACACAAACTCAAAGGCTACTTAAAATACACCTTAATAATGAATCTTCATTAATTTGATTTCTTGAAAGGACCTGTGACCATATCATACAACCAAGTTCATACAATCATTTTTTTTCCATTCTCTTGGAAGCAAAAAAAACAAAACAAAAACAAAAGGAAAACAAATCCAACCTGGAATAGTAGGTGATATTCATTGCGACTTGTTTTCTGTGCACATTGTGTGTGTGTGTGTGTGTGTGTGTGTGTGTGTGTGTGTGTGTGTGTGTGTTTGCATGTGTAGACTGGAGAGAAATTTCAACATCTTTTGCTTTTCCTTAATTATAATAATGTACAAATGTGATAAAACTGAAAGGTCTCTCTCAATACTCTCGATGGGTATGAAAAGATTCAAACAGTGAAGGAGTACAACAATTTCTACCCATGTCCTCATGTTCTGGACGTGTCAATCACAATAGTTCCTTAACTTTTTCTCTATATATTTATATATCTTTTGTACGAAATCTGTTTGTTTTTTTTAAGTTGGAAAAAGAGAAAAGACCCAGAGTCTTTGAGGAGGGGGGGGGGGGGGGGGGGGGGGGGTCTTTTGACAAGTCCCAAGCTTGCAGTCTGCCTCAGAGTACAACAAAAAAAGTGTCTTGTGTTCGTCAAGTCAGTCTGTACGCATCGTCCTTGATCATATATGTGTCCCGCGGTGCCCCGCCCACTCTCGGTTCCATACCAAACTGGTCGCCACCCGCATCCAGATTTGTTTCCATTAGTCTTTTAGAGAAAGGTGGAGAGGGGAGGAGCAGCAGTGGAGGAGAGAGAGTGGAGGGAGACGGAGGAGGAGTCTTCAGCAGTGTTTACGGTGTGGTCTCTCAGAGGCATCCTGTTGCCCCGGCCCGGCCCGGCCTTACCTCCCCTCACATCAGGACGGTGCTCCGGAGCGAGGGAAAGCAGATCGGGAGGTGGGGAGTTGTGTCGTAGGAGAGGAGGAGGTTGGCTCTGCCGGTCTCCTGTGTTCAGCAGTCAGGGTCAAGGGCCCCCCCCCCTCCTTCGCCCCTCCTCTTAAGAACGCCGAGGGAGGAGACAGAGAGCATCGTGAGGGGAAAGAAAAAGGTGGGCCGATACTACGGCGATTGTGTGGCTGGACTGCTTTGGGCAGAGCTAGGAGACAGACTGGGGCTGCAGCTGCCTGTGGGGGCGCCACTAGCCCGGCTGCCTGCCGCCCCGCTTTCCAGACCTTCCGAGTTCTCCAGCATCTCCTGGATGAGAGGGGGCATGGAGCCGGGGATCTCCATCTTCAGGGTGATGACACGCTCAGCTCCTGCAGGGAGGGTTGGAGAGATGGGAAAATGTAAGCAACCAAAGATCTTACAAAACACAATGCAGCTACTCATTTACTAACCCTAACCCTAACCCTAACCCTAACCACACTATGTAAGAGGGTTAGGGTTGAAAACATTAAGCAAAACTCATGGATGACATGATACCAGTTATACTTCAGCCAAACTGAACAATCATTGTATCCACTTTGTAGCATTATTCACATGTAGTTATAGTGACAGACCTTTAGCGCTGATGCTTCTCAGATCAGTGATCTTCATCAGCATCTTGGGGAACATGTGCGGTTTGTGGGGCCTCCTCCTCCTTACGTAAATCTTCAACGCCTCCAGGAGGGGCTCCTGCAGGACGTCCACCTTATCTGCCTGTTCCAAGTCCTGCCGATCTGAGGACAAACACAGAGTATTAGATACTGTCGTAACCACACTCAGCCACTAGGTGGTGCTAAATGATAGCGCAGCACAGCCACCCTACTGCTATTTCATCCAGAGACTCAGTCCAGGTCATAGCTTAAATAAAGTGGTTAAGACGATGTCACAGATTCTCAGGTAACAAAGAGAAATAATGCGTTTTGAGGAGATGTGCCAAACCTCCACACAGCAAACAGATGGCGCTGAGCAGCCCCGTCTCTGCGTCATCCATCTCCAGAGGAAGTAGCTGGTTGGCAAAGGCAAAAACCAGGTCGGTAAGGGGACCGAAGCCGGCGTTGTGCATCTGGGTTCGGTTTAGCGTGAGTCCGTCTGAGAAGGTCATGGTGTCTTGCTCCGGTGTGTAGCGCGTACAGATCCGGAGTATCTGGAGACAGCGGGGACAGAATTAGTTAGAACTTTGAACTTTGTTTGTGAATCAAAAACAAATGCTGGTGCGTTGTTCTTACCAGGATGTCCAGACAGGCGGCTTTTAGCAGAGTGATCTGGTCGGCGATGGTGAGCGTCGTGAAGCCGGGCAGCTGCTTAGCGAACTCCACCGTCTTTATGATGCACTTGGTGGAGAGTTCACTGAACTTGTCCCAAAGGTCTACGTCCAAGGACACGCGTCGTTCTGAGCTGTTAGTCTGGAAGGAGGGAGGAAGATGTTTTAGATATTTCCAGATACATTTAGTTATAAGCGCAGGTGACGAGAAGTACATATCGGCCAGCGTCTTGCTACTGACCGTAGTGTATTTGCCCAGCTGGCACAGAGAGGGGAACGTTTCCTTGTGGGCCTTGCGAACTCGGTCGATCATCCGCTCCGTTTCCGGACTCAGCACGTAGATCTCTGTGCACTCCTGCTTCTTATCATCCTTTTTCTTCTTGTTCCGGTCGTTCCTCACTGCTACAGGGAGGACAGGAGGATTACCATTTGTGATTCAAAACTTTTTGGCTTAAGTGACAAACTGCAGCTTTAATGTCGAAGCTTTGGTCCATTTAAAAAGGTGCGCTTCATACGTAGAGCCTTTCTAGAACGATTTATCTAGAAAATGATCGTCCGATGAATAAATAATGAAATGAATCGTCAGCTGCAGCCCAAATATAGAAACTGCAGTGAAAACCAAAAACTATTCGGCCTTCATCAGCCAATCATTAAACCTGAACAGACGGCTTGAGAAGGTGTTGCTACGTGCTAACAGCCGCACATAATAACCACCACGAGGTAAACTGAGATCAAGATCAAAGTCAAAGTCGTCGGCAGGGGAGGAGGCTGTGTGTGCAGCGAGCAGCAGCATCGCTTCTTTTATCCTACGCTGGAAGATAAATGTTGTGAGACAGCTCCATCGGAAAAAGGGCTATTGGAAGAAAAGAAATAACTTGAAATAATCCAATGTGGTGTAGCCTCTGGCTGAGAATAGTGTGCTCACCCCAAATGACAAAACACACCAGGCGGGGTGTTTAGCATTGGAATCCCATTACAGCCTCCATCCATTTCTCCTTTCCAGACTGGGGTGCAGTTTAGCTATGACTGGGTTGTGCGTGTGCGTGTGTGTGTGTGTGTGTGTGCGTGTGTGTTGAGGCTGGGGGTGAGAGGGGGGTGCTAGTTGATAAATAGTGGTGGGGGATGGAGCTATCCATAAGGCTGACAAATTGCCACAGCTTTCATTAGGGGTCCCGGCTAATCTAATAACATAATATGACAAATATCCTGCCTCTAATGGTTTTAAAAGGGCTCGGCTCGAGCCCATACCGGAAAAAACCTTCCAGCTTTCGCTCTCTTCCTCTCACAACTCTCTCTCTCTCTCTCTCTCTCTCTTGGTTATACAACACACACACACGCACACACACGCACACACACACACACACTCTCTTTCCTGCTCTCGTTCCATTCTCACCAATGCACACCATCTCCCCTTTCCAAAATTGTATTTCTTGTGCTTTAAATCATCCCACTTTCCTAAACTCATCTCTATCAGTTCTCGCGTGTCTACTTCCCCTCGAGGTACCTAGATTTCCCCCTAGCTGCTGACCCGAGATCAGATTTTCCTTGTCTTAATCCTAACCTTGACCATTAAGGGTGAGAGCGCTCAGGCTGATGGGAGATCAGTGTCTGTGACAGAGGGGCATGGCCCGGGGCCAGGGAGGGATGCACCACTCTGGCGCTGCCGCACATCCATCAGCCCACAGACAGGCCTCCCTGCCTGGGAGAACATGAAGGGAGGGAGGAAGGCGGGGGCTTGAAGTCTGATGCTGCACTATGTTATGGCTAAGCACTGCTCGCCACAACAAGAAGAGAAGACGAGCCCGCTGTGCAGAAAGAGCATGGTGATGCATTATTTGCTGGCTATTTTGTTATTTATATGTACGCACGTGGATATGCAGCAGGACAAAGCAAAGTGTGACTCAGAAGCCCATATTAGTACGTTATGATGGGACAGATTTAAAGCAAATAAATAAATAAAATGCTTCCCACTTCCATTTACTTTAATGAGCTAATTATGTGTTAGTTAGGGAAGGAACACCCTCTTTAGGCAACTCTCAGCTTCTGAGCCCAGTCACATCAAACTGAACATATTTGGATCAGCCCTGCTTGTGGCGCTGATTGGGAATCTGCGTCCTGGCTGCCATGGGGAGGAGGCAGGGGGCTGCGGTGGGGGGCTGCAACACAGTCGATGTCCAATTAATTCACAAATAAAAGTGGGGCATCCCTAGCGCCCAGACATTACCCGCGCTGACAAATTGGCAGCACAATCATAAGCCGCACAACACAATTTAATGAAGTCATTAAAGAACTATTAGGCACGACTGACGATCTGTCATGGCGAATTGCCACATGCAATAACTTGGGTTGGGGGGGGGGGGGGGCGGGGGGGACTGCAGCTGGGGAGCAAAAATGAAAGAAATACTGCCTTGCTTTTTTTTTATTATGTCTGTGTGTGTGTGTGTGTGTGTGTGTGTGTGTGTGTGCATTTGATGTTTGTGTGCGAGCTAACTTACAGCGATGCATCTTTCAAAATGCATTATGAGAATATGAATGCTAATGGGGGAACTTGCATCCTGGATTGTTTGCTGTTACGTGTTCATTGCATAAAAATGATTTACAAGAGGCGGTGTGTAACGTGTACAGAATACTGTGACAGCACACACACACAGCCATCACTCAATCATTTGTTCTCATAGTGGATTTCAGCTGCAGTGTGCAGTTAATGGACAATTTCTGTTAGTGGCTCGGTGTGTGTGTGTGTGTGTGTGTGTGTGTGTGTGTGTGTGTGTGTGTGTGTGTGTATACAAGACAGAGAGAGGTGGGCAGACAGGGATAATTCGTGTGAGGAAAATTAAAGCGCTGGCAGCTCGTCCATCACACAGATTAAATTCAATGGAAAGATAAAAATGTCAATGTTCCCCCTGCTCCTGCTGCTCGCAGCGCAGAGCCACCGTCGACAGTGATGAAACTTTCTCCCTCTCCCTGTCCTCCAGCTTCTTCTTCCCCCCCCCCCTCCTCCCCCCTTCTGCTCTCTCAACTTTAGATTTTCATTCTCACTCGCATGGAGTTCAATACTCCTTCCTCTCGCAGCCTTCATCTTTCTCTGCTATCCTGCCTATCTGGCTGATGTTATCCTCCCCTCGCGCTGTTACTCCATCATTCTTTGCTTCATCTTATTTTACTTTTATTACTTTTTCTGCCGCTGAATAACACCTTCCTCGAGGAATATGTGGGTGATCGCTTTGTGGGGGAGGGAGGTACTGAAGTACGGCGGTTGGTCTGAACTCACCAACATAAATTCAGTTTTAAGGATTGTGCAACTGAAGCATAAGATCATCCCTGAAGATTCAAAATGGAGAGTAGTGGGAATAAAGTTACTTAGCGGAAATGCTCTTTAAATATGGCATCTCATACACATATTTATATATATATATTTAAATATATATTTAAATATATATTTTAAATATATATTAAAATATATATTTTAAATATATATTAAAAAATATATTTTAAATATATATATATATATATATATATATATATATATATATATATTATTTTTTAAATATATATTTATATATATATATATTTTTTTAAATATATATTTTAAATATATTAAAAACAAAGCAAAATCAGAAACCTTCTCAGATAGTAGAGAAATATATATATATATATGACCTGTAATTATAGTTTTATGCAGCAGAAATGTGTGACCCCCATGTTGGGGACCACTGTGCCAGGCAAAGGGCAACGTGTGTAGAACAACATATTTCATGTATCTAAATGCAATTGCAAACTTTCTTTCCTTTCATGATTTATTCTACGTTAACCTTCATTTCGACCACAAGTCTTGGTCTTCTGTAACCACACACTGTCAGGTGGATGATAATGTGGCACCAGGCTTACAGGCGTTTCCCTTGTAACCCTCCACTTGCTCCTAACACCCCCCCCCTCCCCCTCCTCTCCTTCTGACGCCGTCTTGCTTGGCATTGCCACCTGGCAGCAGGCCTGGCACTGTCGTCTGGAACTGTCTGCTCACAGACACAAGGTCACCCAGGCGCCCCCCCCAGCGCCAGCAGGGGGTCCACCTTCTGTGTGTGCAAGTGTGTGAGAGTGTACGGTGTTTAAGTCTTGCTGTCCGAGTGCATTTCTGTTAAAGCGTTTTTATTCATATCAGTTTGTGTTTGTCACCTTGCATGTGCATAATTTGAGTGTGTGCAGGTAAATTATGCACAAGCATGCATTTGTGTGTGTGTGTGTGTATGTGTGCGCGCATGCGTGCGTGCGTGTGTGTGAGAGAAAAGCAGAGAGACTCCCTGCTGGCCCCAGATGGCCAGCCTCTCCTTCCTCACCAGCCCAGACCAGCTTCAGGCCAAAGTCACTGCTGAGGACACCAAGATGAGCAATCGGCACACTCTGCACAAGATGACCGCAATCAGAAAAAAGCATTACCGTTAAACTAAAAGCAGCCGAGCAAAAGATGGCTCGCAATGTATCCCATAATAAAATTTCAAGCCTCCATTCCATTCAGAAAAGCAATTTTAGCTGTTTTCTTTTGTTCAGTGTTACTTATTCACCACTAGATGGCTCTCCAACTCCAGTCTATCCTACTGTAGTGTGTGTGTGTGTGTGTGTGTGTGTGTGTGTGTGTGTGTGTGTGTGTGTGTGTGTGTGTGTGTGTGTGTAAAAAAGCTGGCTGCTGTGATCCTTCTAACCATGATTAATGGCCCCATTCAAAGGTAAGGAGCTCAGTGGATAACTTCTTTTACTGTAAGCCACAGTGCTGTGGCACGGGGAGTGCTCCCTGCACTCACTGTACCAGAAAGATGAGGTAAATAGCAGCGAGAAGACAGGAGGCGGAGAGGGATGGAGCTACGGCGGCTGACTGCATGTGCTTATTATCAATATATGTTCTATTACTAAGCATTTATCATTATTCAGGAGTACATATGTGTCATATAATCACAAGCATCCAGCAGCGGATGACATCACTGACCCACATTAAGAGGCAGGGGGGGGGGGGACTGTGAGAGAGCGGGGAGGGAGGAGAAACAGGGACTGATAAAAATAGAGAGGGCATCTGAGGAGAAGGAGGCAAGCATTTAAAAAAGCCGTGCGTGCTGACATGTTTGCTTCCACTCGCAGAATGTGAGAAGGTGTAACCTCCCTTTGTCAACTCTCTCAAATTAATAAAACCCTTCCAAGAGTGACTTACGGCCGAGACACCTTATGGCACACGATTCAAGATCAAGGTCACCGTTGGATCATAACACCCGAGTGAAACCGCAGCCTCTTTAATGTTACCGCTCTGACTGTGAAAATGGCTTCATGAAACATTAAGCCTCTCTTTTACAGAGTGCTGGTTAATTATAGCATTGTGCGTGAGTGGATGACTGCGTGCGATAACAAACTGCACTCGTACATACCAGGAGCCAGGGAGAGGTACCAAAGCAACATCAAACCTGGGCCTAACCCGGTCCACAAACTCCCCAACAAAAGCCTTTAATGTTAACATGCAAGCCGTCCCACAGCCACTTAGGAAGAGTGCAACAGACAAATAAGCTTCTATTCCCTCTATTCACGTAAAAATGAAAAGGTCAACGACATTACAAGCAACCTGTAATAAGAAGCCAAAGGGTCAGAGGCCTGAAAACATTCCTGTGACCTTAAAGTAATCACTAAGTGCTGGAAGCGACACAAGAATAGACAAAAGAAAAGTCTTTTTAAGAAGTTGATTTTGAGAACATACGACTTAAATTAGTCAGAGATCGTAAACACTTTTTAAACAATCCCAGGCGAAGAAATACTGCCAAATGTAATGCACGCCATGATTCTGTCCGCCTGCGCTGAAATGACATCCAATCACATTAATCAGACCCTATTCATCTTTATTGAGCCGAGTGCCACACACAGTGCCTCTCAGTGTTTGGAGGCCCTCATGAATGCTTATGCTGGAGTGTTTGCTCTCCACTCACTCTTAACAGAGAGGTTATCTGCCTATTGATACTCGCTAATCCAATGTGACTGGCAGCATTCAAAGACCTTCGTTCTTAAGCGCATATTTAACAGTGGAGGAAGCAGGTCATAAATATGGAGGGGGCCGAGGGCTATTTGCATTAGAGGGCTGAAGTGGACTAGTGGAGAGGCCAGGAGGAGGTGGAGAAGAAGAAGAAGAAGAAGAAGAAGAAGAAGAAAAAGAGTGAACAAGGGATCAAGAGAAGAGGCTCTGGGGAGGAGAAGAGAGGATCACCAGGGACACGCTTTGTCATGTTAAACTGCCTCTCTCTCTCTCTCTGTCTCTCTCTGTCTCTCTCTGTCTCTCTCTCTCTACAATAGTCAATCACAGGGGGGAAAGGATTACCAGGCTCTGATCAGTGTGATTGTGGAAGTGGGGGGGAAACGCCGCGAGTGCAGCTTGTGTTCGATAACCCTAAATAATGTTCCTCCTCACCGGGCCGTTCCTCTTAAAGGAATCAAGACACCCATTTAGGTTTGTCACTTCACGTACTCGTCAACGTGACTTAGCGCTAATAGTTAAACTTGCTTGTACTTTCCCCTGCGCGTCATGCCTGAGCAGGCTAACGTACATTCCTCGACTGTACATGAAACCCATAATGACATCAGCTCCCTTCATAAATTAGCACAAAACACCCATGTCAAGTTTTGGAGTTGAAAGCATATGATTGAGGATGTAAGTGGAGGTATTTGCGAGGGTGTGGACAAGAAGATGCAGTAAGCCTGCCATTATCCTGTCACTAGTCTGTTAAAGAGCTCAATAATGCCGGGGACTCTGGGAGGTTACTAGGTCACCGCTGGGGTTAAAATGGCCTAAAGACCCAGAGGAGACAGCTGACATATTTAGAATAGCCAGACACAGAGGAAAACAAGCCAGCAGCACATTGATGAGACAGAAACTAAGCAAACAACAGATTGTTCATACACACACACATTCTACTGATTCATATGCTGAAATTACTAGGCTGCACACGTCACCAGAGACCTCTGAATAAAGTGAGGCGGCAAATGCACTAAAGATCACAGCGGTAGCTTTTAAACCTGAGGCTCACGACTGCACTGGCAGCTAGTGCTCTCCTGCTCATGCCCCCTAATGATGACTGATGACACGCATTTGATTCAGCTGTCTCGATGTGTAGCGTCGGGGGGCTCCTTAGTGGAAGATTTGGGAAGAGCGAGAGGAGAGAACGGGTGGGCGGGGAGAGGCAGACTCATTTGTCTTTAGTGTCAGCGCTAATGCAGAAAAATAAAAAATTAAAAGTGAGGTGCTTGTCGGCAGCACCGGGAGGTTAAGTTAGCTCGCTGCTTAGAAAAAATGGCTGATGAGAGCAGGCGGAGTCATCAGGGGAGCGCAGTGGGATGTTACTAGAAATTTAATGAAGGACATGTTTAGCTTCCTCGAGTATGGGCTGTGCTTTCCCCTCCTTCCCGTGTGTGTGTGTGTGTGTGTGTGTGTGTGTGTGTGTGTGTGTGTGTGTGTGTGTGTGTGTGTGTGTGTGTGTTGTCTGTGCCTCCACAGACACTAATTTCCTGCATGGATCCCTGACCTTTCCACAGAGCCTGGAGGGAGCCATTTGATCATCACACACTCACACACACACACACACACACACACACACACACACACACACACACACACACACACACACACACACACACACAGTTGATCTCTCGCTACAGTGATCTCTCGTCTAAAATAATTAGGTCTTTCACAGATGGAATATAAAATGAAAAGCATTTGTAATATTAAAGGATAAAACATTGTTTCAGCCGACAATGTCATCGGTCGACTGGTTCATAGAAACAGCCTGTGGAGGAACACTGGCAGAGCTACAAACAGCGCTGGCTTATTGATTCCTGTTCTGGTTGTCATTTATCATTGCTCCAGATTATGACGACAGTTTTTCATATTTATGCGCGTGTAGAAACTTCAAATACATGCTTGATGTAAAGATGTAATGCTCTATGTTCTTCTTCAAGGAGCAAACCGCAGCAGATAATTATCTATAAAGGAACACTTCAATCAGAACACTATGCGTCCATGTGTAAAGAGTTAAACATGCCTGTTCCATCTGTAAGTGCACGTGTGTGTGTGTGTGTGTGTGTGTGTGTGTGTGAATGAAAGCTAGCATGAAAAGACTATAAGATTGCATGCATGTACAGGATCATGCGTGCTGCCGATGCACACACACACACACACACACACACACACACACACACACACACACACACACACACACACAGGCCTGCCAAAGCAATGAGAGGAAGTAACCTGAGCAGAGCCTCAGGTGAGCCTTGTGTTAATGCTCCCAATTCTCCCTCCTGTCCTCGTTCCCTCTGGGGTCCAGTTAACCCCAGCTGGCCTCTGTCGACTCTCTGCGCTGTGACCGGGGCCTCATTATGACCCTGGGGGTGACTGGGTGATGCTTATTGCGACCCAGTTCCTCTGCAAGTAGGAACCCACGCCTCTCCCAGTTAACTCTGTCCATTAAGCTAAGTGGGGCCTATTAATTATTCAACACTTTCCAATGTATAATTCAGGGGATGAGGGGACCTGTCATGAATAGCGACACACACAGGTGAAGAAAGAGTCCCGTACTTTCAATTCAGAGTCGACTGTAATATTACACATTGGTAGGACAGCTTGATTAATGTGATGAGGGGGGCGTTGTGATGGCACAACAATCCCAATGTCAGTCTGTGATGAATAAATAAATAGAAAGAGATAAGACAAGATGGAGAGATGGAGAGTCGCAGGAAGTGAGATGACGAGGAGAGAGGGAGAAAATGAGACACGTTGCACTAATATATCTTGATTTATAAAATCACACTGAATTGAACAAACGGAGCAGAGAAGAGAGCAAGAGAAAATGAGGGCAGAGCATTCAAAGTGTGAGAAGGAGAGCTTTATAGAGCCCCCCACCCTCCTCCCTCTGCTGTGTAGGCGTGGGTCCTGGGGGAGCCACCGATGTTAATACAGTTATTAAGCCTCTCCACTGAAGCCTGCTCCACCTCCCCAACCCTCAGCATCAAGGAGCTCTCTCTGCCTGCCAGGCAGCGGGCGAGCTCACTTTCTTCTACAATGAGATCAAACAGTCCCAAGTAGGCCACCTCAGGGGAAGCCAGTGATGGAGCTTCACGTTGAGCAGTGAGGGCAGGTGGGGTTGGGTATGCCAAGCCCAAGGAGCATCCCAGCAGGCTTTAGGGAGGGTGGGAGGAGGGGTGGGGGATATGCTTCAACCTTGCCGTAGTTCCTCCTTCCCTTCCTTCTTATTTAAAATCAGCTGACCAAGATTCCCATGCATCTCTTCCTGGTTTTGGGGGATTACAGCCACGAAAGGCTTTAGCAAGCATATGTGCTAGAGCGGATTTCTTCTCTCGCTGGCTTCAGACGTGGAGGTTGACTTGAGGTGTGGAGAAGGTGAGGCTGGGTGGCCCGGTTAGACATGAGCACTGTAGGCTAGACTTTCATGTGCAGCTGAGAGGGGAAACCCTCTCTGAAGGGATCCTAGCTAGTCGCCACAGCACAGTGACATGTGGGTAGGTGCGCGTGTCTAATCGCTGCCTTACATCCAATCCATAATTCACACGGGGCAGAGAAGATTAGTGTTGCCACTCTTGCCTGTAGCCAGGAGGGGCACATTTGGGCAGCCATGCAGCTTTGCACGCAAGGTTCTAAGTGAAAAGCGCTGGTCGGCTTAAGCTGCCATCTATCTGCTCTCACTGTTTAACATCTCTATTTCTGAAAAGGCTCAATTTTGAACGAGCTAAAACATGATGAGGCCGGGAGAGTGGAAACGGGTTTTGCCAAGGCAACTGGGACACGCACATTATTACAAAACAAACTGCAAAATAACTGAGACATGGGGCTATTGTCTCATCATGACACTTGATACAAATAAAGAAATTAGAGTGAGGAATGGATAAAGAGATGGGCAGGATAAAGACATATGCTGCAATGTGCTAAATAGGACGGGGATATAGGTCATTCTGTACCAGACTCAATGTGCCAACGCTGGCCTATTGGCAGCCATTGGATGAAGGCCAAGGCTCCATCGGTCGCACTAGAACACTAATAATATCAGCCTTTCCTTCTTCCTGGCTGATGTCTCCCTTCCCCGTTCTTTTCCTCCCCATTTGCTCTGCAGTGCTTTTTGTTCAAAGTAGAAAAGGGCAAAAATCCAGAGGCCAAAAATGACATTAAACCCCCTGAAAGGCTCCACAGAGATTATTTGAAAATGCCAGCTCTCCCAGAGCCTCCCCCCCCCCCCCCCCCTTCTTCTCCCGATGCCCGAGATCTCTCTCTCTCCTCCTCTTCTCTCCCCCACCTCCCCTACCGCTCGTTTTCTTTCAGCTGAAAGGTGCTGACAGCCCAGACACAATAATCCAGCTCTATTGTGGAACCGGCACAGAAGCAACGGTGCTGTGCAACGGCACTATCATTTGGAGCACTACACAATGGTGTATATGTGCAAACGGCAACGCATTAAGACAATAAATTGGCTTAACTCTCCAGTCATCGTCTAAATTACTCAAGTGTGAAAGTGTAACTAAATACACAATTTAGACTCCTGCAGAACAAATGCCCCTCTTCACTCTTCACTCTCTCTTTTCTGCCCGCCCTTCGTCTTTTTGGCCTACTATAAAAAGCTTTCCTCAAGTTACTGTTAAAACTCCCGTGGAATAACAGAATGTGCCCTCTCCTCTCTAAGTGCTGCATGGTTGCACATTTCCCCATCAGCCCGCCCCCCCCTTCCCGAAATCTGAAGGAACATCCGGGCCTGCGGGCGCTTTTGGAAATAAGATGACTAGGAATGAGGAATACACAAAAGACATGTATGTGTCTAGTTTCATCCAGAGAGGAGGGCACATGTCATTCTGAGAGCTGTATCTGTTTCTATCCCAGCCCTGTGCATTGTCTGTACGAAGCTGTCAGAAACGATCAAACATCACACAGGGCACCAACTTAACCCGTCCAGGAAGTAGCATCACAGAGGGTTGTGACATTTATTTGTCAATGAGTGCTCCTCAGCATCTGACATGAGCACTTAATTACCGAGATATCTCTCTCTCTCTCTCCCTCTGCCGAGGTACTTCACTAACAATGGCCCTGATAAGACACTACAGGTCGCGGCGAAGGTTAGACAATACGTCTCTCTGAAACGAAGGGGCCGCTTGATATCAGAGCGCGTCCCTTTTAACACACAGTGGGCTCTATTCATAATAAACCGGATCCAGTTGTTTCGGTCTCTTGTCATTCACCCCTCTTAACCTACACGTGTTGGGATATGCTTAGCTACAGGGCATCTCCCAGTTCACACAATGCTAATATCACAATCAGGGTTACAGGGAACAAGCAGCCGGTAACCCGAGCAGTCAGTCGAACATGCCGTCCTATCCGTCACTACACTTCTTCCTTCCCACCTCCGCCGCACTGTTGGCAGTCTATTTCATCCCGGTCCCAGGTGGGCCTTTAAGAGTCAAATGTCAGAGGCCGGGCTCCAGCTAGACACGTAATGAATATGAAATGATTCAGAGGGGCTGTGGGAAAGAGAAGACAGTGGCGTCCAGACAGACCAAGCTCCTCTGTCACTAAGTGGGAGCAGATTGAGCCCGGCTGGACATGAGAGAGAACCGAAGAGGAGATGATAAACAATAAGGATATCTAAAGTTACTTCAGAAAGAAGCTTCCATAAATCAAGACATACAGAGAGGGCTCGTCTTCCTCCGAACGTGCCCTGTGTGCTCCCTGGGGGCATGTTAAAGACACCAACACCAGGTCTCATGAAAGGGAGGTAAATAAGGACTCCAGTTAGCAACCGAAAGGAGATCGTCTCAAACACGACATTTCTTCCATCTTATCCGTCTCAGGATCTGCTAGCTGATTAATACAAGCAGAAGTGTAGCCAAGGGGACTTTGTGTTTCTGTGTGCACATCCCTCCCTCTTTTATCTTCCATGGAACACAAACATTAGCCAGGGCACAGCGTTCTGCTCCTTAGTTAACATCGCTGACTGAGACGGCAGCAACACGGTGCTATTTTTCGCCCAGACAGCAGAAGAACGGCCGGGCTCTCGTATTTTTAGCATACTAACCTCTACCCTATTTTCTCGGCTGTCCCGCTCTTAAAATAGAAGGGCATTCCACTGCGGTGTATGTGTGTTTGTGCGTGTGTGAACTTCTTGGAGGTGTACACAGTTGTCATCCATGTGATGTTAACACAGATCCCCCCCCACAGGGAGACTGGGGATGAGTATGTCGGTGGAAGCGGGAGACCCTGTGCTTTGGCCTAGAGCGAGTGGCTTGAGAGAGAGCGAGAGTGGCTGACTGCACAGGAGAGGCAGGCAGTGGTCGTCCACAACTGATGAAACAAGGCAGCATTCTATGTAATCACTCTATATATAGCGGATGTTGGCAAAAAGGGGGGGTTGGAGGGCAGGAAGTCTTGTAAAATATGAGGGAAAATTAGGGCAGGCGAGCATTAAAGATTAATCGTGACACTGACTGCCCGGCTCAGGCTTGCCATGCGGTGAATGCCACCATGGAGATGGGAAACAGAGAGGGGGGAGAGAGAGAGAGAGAGAGAAAGGAGACACTTTGGGAATGAAAATGCCTCGCAGATGAATTCTGGGGTGATGAATGTCCCTGGTTCAATACCCAGATGAATTTATGTGTGTTCCATTATGAGAGGGTGGGGATGAAACAAGGAGATAGGGCGGAGAGATGGGAAGGGGAGAGCGAGAGAGAGAGAGAGAGCCCTCAATGTGCCGGTGAGCTAGCCATGCAGAGCTCATTGCGAACAAGCCATCTGTAGAGATAAGTAAAGAAGTGATTACAACAGGCCCAGCTCAATTTCTGACAGTTGACGCTCGACTGCCCCCGTAGAGCCGAATTGATTTAAATGAAGAAGCTATGAATATTTTAGAGGGAAGAACCCCCCCCTTTAACCTGAACTGTTTCGATCTCCCTCTCACCCCTGTACGCGTGTGTATGTGTGTGTGTGTAACAGGACTGACACGGGGGAAGACTGTAATTATTGATAGTGAGATTACGGCCCTATGTCACAATTTCTGCAATCAACTGCCTTTTTTTAAGCCCCGATGAATCAATGGCCTGGATCTTTTCAGTCCGCCCTGCTTTGTTCATCAAAGTGGACTTTGGCGTATACACAAACCCTTGTTTGGGGATTTAGTGACAAACCGAACTGGTGTACAGTACTCTCCGACTGATGACTCCAGGCTAATTCTCTCTACAAGCAAGCCGGGGCCCAATCGTGTGGGGAATGAGCGCGTGTTCACAAACTGCACAGACAAAACAAAATGCTGAATTTCTGACACGCTCAACATGGAGAGCCGCTGCATTATGCCACCATCAGGAGAAAATTAAAGTTGCCACCCAGCCACTACAGTATTGTCTGAGCGTGTCTTAAAGCCAAGGTGAAGGACCGCACCCACTCGTTACACCTTCACGAGATGACTTACTGCGCTATCAAACACACACCTGTCTCCGTTGATCCTGGTGACATCCCAATCTGAGGGCATCGCTACAAGTACACAAATGTTTCAATAGTAGATGATGAATCACATAAAAAAACAAAAAAAGGGCAGCAACAGCTTTGAAGGTTGGTGGCAAGGTGCCGTTTGGGGAGCGAGTGATGGCAGGTTGTGAAATGCTGCCCTGCGGCCTTTCCCAGGAGAGCGGCGGCAGCAGAGTTGAACTCCCTTCACCCCTTTGCCATTACCAACATACCTTGAAGACAAAATGTGTTATTGATGTTCACCTGAAGGTGAAAAGAGGCGTGTTTCTGTTGACATACTGATCTCTCTCTCTCTCTCTCTCTCTCGCACACACACACACACACACACACTTTCCGTGGCGTTCCAGGCGTTCCGGCTACTAAATCACTGTCGCCATTGGCTGAAAGGGGTTAGGCAGACGTGGCACAATAAGGAGGCTGCCTGACGCTTCCCCTCTCAGAACAGGAGACCTTGCCTCAATGCTGTCCATCCATCTCACCGGTTCCATCAATTTGGGATCAACAAAGCCCAGAGAGGAAAGGTCCATTCTCTCGTCAGCACGTCCATAAAATAAAACAAGGCTCGGGGACTTGGCGTTAACATTAAAGGACAAAGACTCCAGTTTAGGAATATTAAAGCCTGGAATTTGCATTATTGCGTCATGTCAACAAAGTCACAAGTTGTAATTTTACAAAAGTTTTAAGCAGCTTTGCCAAGAAATCCTGAGTGGATTAATCAAGAAAATAAATGTGGCGCTTTATGTTCGGCCTTAATGGACGACCTTTTCTCCAGCTGTTTACGACAGCAAACCTCTCTTCAATGTCAAAACCTCCAACGCTCGACTTAATTCTGCTTGAGGACATGTCTCGCTTCTCTCTGTTTACGCTCAGCAAACACTTGGCAAATGAAATCTGCATGTATAAATAAAAAGGGGAGGGCGAGGAATTGATATTCGCAGTTCTTTCGCAAGGCCGACACCGATCTGCTGGCCTGCAGAACGTACACACACACACACACACACACACACGTCCGTCCACAGTTTTCAATGTTGCTACCTAACAGCACAAACAATTAGGGACACTCTTGCTGCTGCAGCTTCTCAGAAAGCCAAAAGAGAAACCACATGGGTTTGTGCTTCACCAGGAAAGCTCAAACTTTCTTGCTTTTTTCCCCCCTCTTTAAAAGAATCCACTCCAACCAACCTCCCCCTTCATCATTGCCCAAAATTGCTCCTGCTCTTACAGTCCGTTGCACCGAAAAACAATAAAATACCATCTGGTTTTTCTCGGGTCTACTCTCCTGCTAGGCAAAAGGACTTCCGCACTTAAATACCACATGAGTCAGATTAGGCTGCCGGTCACTTGCCCCTCAGACACAAAGCGTTCGTTTCCAATAGCCCCACTGGAAAGGCTCGGCCGTCAGAAGACAAACTAGCTAAAGCTTGCCCTTCTCTCTGCCTCGTCTACTCTGTATGGAAAACCCGGGTGACCGCTTTCTTTCGTACGGTGGACAGCCTGAGAAAAACAACAAAGAAGCAAGAAGCCTGGTTGAAGAGGCTGGTTAGCATTTGAGCCCACCATGGAACCCCCCCCCCCCCCCCCCATCTTTTAGTGTGTGACAGTCATGTGAACAAGGCCATACACATTCTTTCATGCATGAGCCCATAATTGCTGTAAGGATTCTGACAAGCACTCAGGGAAATAATCAAGTGCATTTAATCTGCGCGGCCAAAGCCCTTTCACCATAAAGATCCAGCATTGTTGCTGTGCATGTATCCAGGTTATAAGCTTTGCTGACCCCGTCTGGGACTGGAAAAGACCTGCGCTGACAGCCGCTGGATGTAAACAGTCAAACGGGCTAAAGTGGCAGCATCCTTAAAGAAGTAATAACGCCAGGGATGATATGATATGATCTGGATTTGCTCCAAGCCACTTAATGGGTCCAGGAGGCCGTTTACTTCGGCAAAGATGTCATTGAGTGCACTCCGAGAGCCAAAGAGCTCGTCTGTAAAGCCCGTAATGAATAGTTAGACCCGATGTGGAGAGGTTGAAAAAACAAGAGGACCAAAAAGGAAAAAAGAACTGAAGGGGGTAAAAACATTTTTAAACTCCACCAGCAATCTGTTTCCAAACCCACGTGCAGAGGATAACATACCATGAGACTACTGTCTGTGAAGCTGGTGTTTAAAAAAAAAAGCAAAGAAAGAGACGAAGCCAGCAGATGTTTTTGGGATTGTCTCGTGCTTTTGAGCCTGACTGCTTTGGATTCCTGCTTAAGAACGGGAGGTTAAAAAAAAAAAAAAAACTTGCTCCTCTTGTGTCTGTTTTGTTTTGTATCCCTATGATCCAATAAGCCTCTCTGCCACGTGATGACACTAACGGATGTTGTGCCTCCCTCCCTCCCGCTGCTCCCTGGTTGTGCACTAAATTTTTTATTACATTCAAGCAGTAAGGCAAAGAGCAGCTATGCTAACCCCCCCCCCCCCACACACACACACACACACACACACTGCAACTCCTCCGTTGAGCAACACAATGTGGAGTCGAGTAAGGGATCAGAGGTCTTTTCCTGGGCCAAACCCCCACAGTCTCCCTGAGACGAGCTCACATGGTTTGAATCAATGCTGCCACTAGAGTTCTTTAGTGGGTCAGTTCGATAAATACTATGAAGCCTGCTGGTTAGTTTTACTTTGACTAACGCATGCCACTTGTCATTTTAGTTAAAAGAAATGTCTTATTTCATGCAACAAGCAGTGAAAAAGAATACAGCTACAAACATAACCCGCTTTTTTTTTTCCCGTTGCTGCCAAACATCAGAAATTCCCTTTGTCGTGTGTTTTCTATAGTCTTGCGACGAGGAGGAAATTGGCCCTTAAGAGCCTGTGGAGATTCCTGCCTTTTACACTCCTTCAGCTGTGAAAGACAACAGAGCCATCTCTTCCATAAAGGCCTGCTCGAGCTTTGTGCCGTGCAGCTCATTTGAGGTAAAGAATGGGAATGGCCTTGGTGATACTTTGTTGTCGCAATAAAACTCTCTCTTATTGCAGCAGATACCCTATCAATAAACTGAAATCTCCCATTACTGGCAGTGGTTACTCAACTCAGGAGGAAAAGAAAACCTACACCAATCTCACACACACACACACACACACACACACACACACACACACACACACACACACACACACACACACACACACACACTTATTCAAACTAAGTCTTACTGAGGTATTAAAAGCATCATCAGACACTGACATGCTATTTCTAGACATGGCAGAAAGGCCTGTCTCGGGCAGGAGCCTACACATATTCATTTCTGGTTGTATTTATTATAATTATATATTATATATATATATATATATATTATATATATATATTATGTATATGTATATGTATATATATATATATAACCCACTGGTTTAAAATACATTAGCGCAAATCCTGATTGGCACATTAAACAGACAGCACTGTCCAGCCCAGGCCGTGCTGCTCAGGAACTGTGGCCTGTGGGTGCAGCTATCCAGATTACCAGAGGGACCTAGGGATAACACTGGCAGGAAAGTTTGATCTGATTAACGTTGGCATGGCTTGCAAAACCTTGTTTGTATTAAGTGCATATTTCTGGAACGCAAAAAGCTTTGGATAACGTGGCCTGGATCAGAGCGCCGCAGTCTCTCAGACGTTTCTCAGAAAAGAAAAAAAAAACCCAGCCAGGGCGCATACAGAGGCAGAAGAGAGAGAGAGCTGAAAGTGGGTCAAGTATATATAATGCAGTTATGAAGCTCGGTGATGGTGAACATGCAACGCTGTTTGGCACATATTACCTTGTTTAAATTATTGAGATAAAACAGGTTGGTAACACGGGAATAAAAAAAGGCCTTATAATAACGAACAGTCGTGTGATTAACAAAAACACACACACACACAAAATGACACGCCATTCATACAAGATATAAACACACATACATGGACACAGAGGCTTTAACTTCATCAATTAGTGAAATGAAGTTGGAGGAGGCAGGAAAAAGGCACCTACAGTGATTGGAGCCGTTCCAGTGCTGGTTTCTGATGGACGTGCTGTAGGGATGGGGCGCTCCGGGCACCAGTCCTTTCTCTGGGATCAAGCATCCTCTGCTCTGGTTGTAGTAATCCATCATTAAAAACGGGTTCGGGCTGGGAGTCAGTCCCACAACGTCCACACTCTCATACATCATACGAAGCAGGACGATAGCCGGGGATTATTATCAAAACACGAACTATTGTCGAGCACGCAAGGAAAACACGAGCTATGTGGTGATCAGCTCGCCGCCAGCAGAGGTAGAAACTGTGGGGGCCAAACGTGTGTTGAGGGGGGGGTGGTGGAGGGGGGAAACTGCATTAAAATCGTAGGAAAAGTGGTAAATCCAAACACAGCGGGAACATTTGAACATTTGGCATCTTCTTAAAGCGCTGTATTAATCGGAACCCAAAACCCGAGGCAGTGAATCCTGTGTCTGAAGAAGCCTTAATCGGCTGCGCTCAATTTGAAAACATAATTTAAAAGAGCAGTCTGCATGGTGTCCTAATGCAAGAAACGCCGGCTGGGAATATGCGCAAAAAATAATAATAAACAGATCCAAAAAAAAAAAAAAAAAAAAAGACCCGAATAACTTCAGCAGAATGTATTGGTCCTTTCGGCCTTGCTCAAACACAGAGCAACATCTGAGGCTGTATCCACACCATAAAGAGAAAATAAGCCCAATAAATTCCCAGGAAAGAGGACACAAATCTCCCAAGTCCGTGTAGACAACACAGGGAAATGATCAATGGGATGAAAGCGCAAATATCATGGAGAGGAAATTCCGTCTAGTTGCAGTTTGTCCTTTGGGTTTACGGTCGGTTGTCCCGTTTGCGCCCGCCAGCCGTGGGTGGACTCCTGTCAGCCCCGTAAATGAACCGGTCTCCCTCCGTGCGCGAGGCTACAACAAGCGGCGGCAGACCCGCTCTCCGATATCCAGGGTCCCATGAAACATGCAGCACTGCCTTGTTTGTATTCGGAGAGAGAGAGACGCCTAAATCATTCCCACACCAAATCGTGCGGCTATCATGTTCTGCAAAAATGTGACAAGGCACAGCAGCTGAGGGCTTTGGCTCCACCTCCACCAGGCTCTTTTTCTTTTTTCCCCTTCCTACCCTCAGCCTCCTTTCATGCGTTGCTCCTCCTACGTTTAACCCCTTCAGGGACGTCACCATGGATCTCCCCTCTCTCTAAGCCCGGGCTCTGCATGGGACTGTGAGGGGAGGGGAGGGGAGGGGAGGGGAGACCGCCGCCCTCCTCTCAAAATTGAGGTGCCAGGGCTTTAAATAAAAAAGTATTCGCGAGCATGATTAGGTTATATAAGCTCAGTAATGAGTCTTTCACATCTTTAATGAGAGTTGCAGCAGACTGTATCTCTCTTTTTCCTGGAAGTTCCCTTCTATAGTTCTCACTCTTTATTCGGGCTCCTCCTTCCAACTAATTTGACCCTTTCCCCCCATGTTCTCATCAGTCCCTACCCTCCGATTTTCCCCCAGCCCTGTCTCCCTAATTTGCCTAATGCTATGCGCCTGAACTTTTCCTGAACCCAGGGAAGTAGGCAGCCTCACCTCCTGGTGACCCACTAGCTGACTCGGATTCGCCTTTCTGGCCCGCTCCCATCCCACATTATTCAAGGTTTCCCACCTTGTACACTCAGTGTTACACCATTACACTTCTCCTCGAGTGCTGCCCAGAGAGGCGCCCCCCCCCAGTTCACCCAGCGCACATAAAGCAACACAAGTGGAACCCAGTCATGGTAACTGACACTTTTCTCACAGTGTAGTGGAATTAAGTCCAGGAAGTTGTTCTGCTTCACACTTCGCACCCCCTCCTGATGAAAATGTAACTCCACCTTTACTCTGCAACATTCCACGCAGCATTGTTGCAACTTGTTTTGCAAACATGCGCCGTATGTAAGCCACCAGGTTTGAGTCCGTGCCAAAGCTATCATAGCAGCATGAATAGTTCCTTCTCAAAAGGTCAGGTGCGGCCAATGTGACGGCGGAAAAGAATATCGTGGCAATTACATCCAAAACGTCCACAAACACATCACCGGTCTCATGTTGTGGTGTTGACGGGGGAAAGTGAGCAAAAACAATGACCTGTGATTGTCATGTGATCTGGAGTAAAGCTCGCTGGCTCAAATTGCCTGCACATGTTCAGCGGTAGAGATTAAGGCGAGATTGTTTCATCTCACATTATATGACTATTTCTTTCACCTTCACACCGGCAAACCTTTGACACGTGGAAAAGAAAGACCTTGTTTCTGTGTTTGATAATTGATTGGGACGTCCCAGACGAGGTCAAAAGCATTGTAGCTCAGTTTCTGTGTCTGCAGTCCTGTCCCATTGTTTCCTTGACGTGCAATCTTAAGCACTCTTCTACAGTTTTGCTAACTTTGCTTAACATGCTTGTGTGGGACAGTAAACATTTGCTTCCCAAATAGCCTTTTTTTCAAATATACTGTATCTGCATTAATGTGATAATGGCTAAAAACCTGCGTGATTTGTTTTGTAATCTACACTCCCTGCCTGAACAATACCTCTCCTCCCCCACTTTCCCTACACCTGAGCCACAGGCCACAGCTGGGTCTGACCAACATGGTTTCTGAGAGGGATTATCTTCACAGAGCCTGGCAGGGGGGCTTGGCCCGCTCCGCCCCCGCTGACTGTGACACTTATTTAATGCAGGCCCCAGTGTGTTTACCCTGCCTGATAAGAGCCCAATGTGCAGGCCTGGGCCACGCCGACCCCTTGCCTGCACTGATAGCGCAGCCACACATTCCTTGACAGGATTAGCCCTACGAGTAATGGCTGTCAGAAAATGCTAATTTTCCAGGCTCTGTTTTCTTCTCCAAGGGGAGAGCATTCATCCTCGGGTAATACCCTGTGATAGCATAGAACAAGCTAAGAGATAACAGATTGTTGATCATTGCTTATAACGAAGGGGGAGGGAAGAATACAAGATTACACCTGAAAAAAGTCATTTTCTCGGCGCTTTTCTTACATTTATTTCAAACAAAAAAGTAACTTTGTCTTTCTAAAAATGTGCTGAATATATCCAGGTGCCTTAGAGGAAATAAATGCGGGGTTTTTTAATGTCACAGGAGGAAACAGAGTGCTCCGTTGAGACAGTTAGGGAATTGGATGCATTACATCACATCAATAAAAAAGATAAATGCTAGTTTGGTGCCAGGAGGTGTCAACTCTGTACGTGAGAGTGACTCATCACACACACACACACACACACACACACACACACACACACACATGTGGTGATGTGAATGTAGGGGAAGTGAGAGTGGTCACTGGTCTCTGTTGCATCTTCATGAAAGTAGAAAAAGACAAAAAGAGTCGCGAGAGGTTCGGCCCACATTGACCCACGTGGCTGTTCTTGGCCCAGCATCAATAAGCGGCACAGTCCTGAGAACACGGGAAAGTACTTTGTCGGGGAGCAAAGCCAGAGAGAATGAGATTGCGTCTTCGATCCCCTAACTTGTCACCGAGAGGCCAGTCTTGGTTGCGTGGCTCAGGCTTCAAAGTGTTGTTGCATAAAGTCCAGGCAAACTGAAGGAGGGGCCTGATTAAAGCACCATTCAGTCGTGGAGTGTTTCGCAGAAATGGATGGTTATGTAAGTGCACATAATAGAGGTATACCACGAGCGGTAAACACAGCGTCCTCGCTTCGGAGCAAAGCTGGAACTGAGAGTCCAGTAGAGAGTAAGGGGAGGGGGGGGGGGGGAGTTTTATGGGTAAGGGCGGAGAGGAGATTGCTGGCTGGACCTTGAGGGTGTCAAACTATTTTTACTGCCCTCACTCTACGCCCAATCTGGGGCGTTAGGAAGCAGTAAAAAGTGCTCTCCTTGCCATTCCTCCCCCAAGGAGATGTCCAGGTCTCTGTCACACTGTGGGGCAAAACATGCCGTCTGCATGTCAGCAGTGTTATCCCTCGACTGTGATGATCAGCACTGTAATCCCTAACCCTCCCACTCACACCACTGGCACGGTCCCAGCAGCCAACTTCCTCATGCCACCAGGTTCACTTCTCCCCTGGGTGCATGTCAGTGTGTGTTTATTGGCAAGTGTGTGTGTGTGCAGCGAGGTGCATGTTTGCTTTTAAGTCTACCTGAAACTACCACTCCGTTCCCCTTACTGCCATTACGGTTTCTCTCTCTCTCTGTGTGTGTGTGTGTGTGTGTGTGTGTGTGGGGGTGTTTGTTTGCACAGCTGGTTTTGTGCAGCCCGGACAGGCAGCACCAGCCAAACCCAACAGCTGTGCTCCCCGACTGCGAGCCAATGTGTAATGAGGGCCCGACCCTTCGATGTGAGAACAAGCTGCAGTTATCGATGAACACTGCGCCACTTCCACCTCCCTTCTGTCAATCTACTGGATACACACACACACACACACACACACACACACACACACAAAGGCTGACCCAAAGTTAAACTGTTCTATAGATTTCTACATTGGTGCTTTGCTATCCTCAGTGTGTGTGTGTGTGTGTGTGTGTGTCTCTTCTAAAAAAAGACCCTCTTAGTGGCTGCAGGGATTTTGTGAAAGCTACCCCCTGTCATTATCCCTTTAATGTCCCTCTGACAGCAGATTCCAGCATTTATGGTACAGGCCTATATCTGCCCATAAAGCCTTTTATTGTTTAGCCGAGCTCTATGGTGGCCGTAACCTGGTTTTCCCATTTTTTATGGGGACCTTCACTATATCACATGGGGGAGGACAAAGCTGCCCACCATCGGTGTTTACCAAAGTATGGCCTACTCATAAATCCATCATGGCCGGCGGCATTCTGGAAATACCTTAGCGGAGGGAGAGAAAGAGAGAGAGAGGAGGGAGGAGGAGACACAGCTTATTGTATGGCTTGTAATCGCCCACACTCTACGGCCTTGAGTTAGAGGGCCCATCTCCGCAATGATCATTAGGTCTATGTTCTTTTGCTCAGTCCATCACTCAGCAAATCAAGGGAAAATTGCTATGGATGTTACCCTGGAGGAAGGATATCTCAATATCAGTCATCCCGGACTTAGAATGGCCCCCCATTAGCTGTCAGAAACAGGGAGATGTTTAGTACATACGGATGGACACACCGCTAATTCTATTAAGAAAGGCAAGAGGGACAGAGAGTGAAACACAGAGAGCGACCGAGAGGGAAGATGAGAGAAGGGACGGAAGAAAAGGTTGAGGAAGTTAATGGAGTAAAGAGGATATATGACTCGGATAAACAAATCAATGAGCCGTGGTCAAAAGAAGCGAGCCGTTTGTTTTACAAATATGAGTTCGGGAAGGTGTTTTCTAATAATGAAACGATCAAGACTATCGATTACTCGCATTAAAAGAAGCTGCTGGAAGAAAACACAAGTGGGCTAGTGGCAAAAACTGCCTACGCATAGGAATCAGAACGGACGGTGCAGAGAAGCAGGTTATATTTGATTTTCAGTGTCTGTCTGGTGTAAGAAGAGCACATTTGTTTCACGTGCAGACGGATCTTCTTCAGCACTTCTTTGCACGAAGACTGAACATGCAGCGGCCGCCAAGTGTTTTTCAGCTCGACACAGAAAACAAAATCAATTACCTAGCTAACTAAAGAGCAAGAAGCAGGCGTAGTGTTTAGTGTGAGGGGGCTGAGGCAAAGAGATCAGCTCCAGGAGAAAGAGGGGGGGGGGGGGGGGGGGGGGGGGGGGGGGATCGGACGGACACACACACACAAGCAGGCAGCAGAAGAAGTGAAGATGATCGGCATCACTGATGCAATTACAACTCAAGCTGCATCCTATTTATCCAAGCATGATACCGTTCATTTCTCCAGCTCCTACATCCAGGCACTCGACCGAAGCCTTAAAATCAGAGAAGAACAGACGGAAGTGAAAAGTTGAGGGGGGGGGGGGATGTAGCTGTCATCCAAACACACTTTCAAGCTTTGATTTAACCCATGTTACCCGACTCGAGCAGTTTCTTCCCCCTCTAACAGAGATCGTCGGCGAGGGTCGGGGCATCGCGTTTAAAAAAAAGCAGCTCTGTATCACTAACATGACCCCCCCCGCCACCCCCCTCACAGTTTGAGGTTTCTCTCTCTCTCCAGGTTTTGAAGTGTCGCAGAGGGCCGATTTCCCGTTTTGCATTCAGAAGTGTGATGCTCGGGGTGGCCTAGAGGGGATATGAGAGGGGGAGGGGGGGGGGGTTTAGTGGTTCGCTTTAAGTGGATTGCCCCTCAGTCTTGTTGTGCCCAGCCTAAAGCATTATAGCGCCTCGACAAGTGACCTCCACTTGAGTGGTGCCCCTAACACCGGCGCCGGGCAGGGCACGCTGATTGTTGTGCTTAGTACAAAGACCGAATGTGTGCCATGAACCGCGCAGAGGTTGGATAACTGCAGGCTGAATGTGCATTCAACACTCATGGAAACGGTTGCGTGTGTGCACGTGTGTGTGTGTGTGCACGTGTGTGTGTGTGTGTGTGTGTGTGTGTGTGTGTGTGTGTGTGTGACATACAGTTCTAATCCTGCCTTTGCTCTTTCATAAAATGGACCGCTCTCTTCTGGGCACATGTGCTTGTTGCATCCAGCTTTTCTCTGTTCTTAAGTGTGTGTGTGTGCACGTGTGTGTGTGTGCGTGTGTGTGTGTGTGTGTGTGCACGTTCTCGGCGAGCGATGTGAAATGCACAAAAGTGCCGAGCTGGTTCAGATGTTAATGGAACATGTGAAATCCCCTGCTTAGCCAGCAAGTTGTGAGCCGGGGACAACAAAGGCCCGCGGGAGAGCAACAGACTGCCGCGGCTCAGAGCATGACAAATGCCCCTGCCATCGCCACCACTGTGGCCCCTGTGGCCCCTGGTACTCTGCCTTTTATAGCGGGGGTGGGGGAGGCCGGCAGTGGGGGATCTCCCTCTTTTCTAACCTGGGGAGGGGAGCAGGAGGAGGGTTAATGGAATGGATGACTCCGCCACATTAAAAGAAAAGGGAGCAGAGCGATGAGTGCGTGGGAGGAGGAGTCATAAGCATTTCAAAAGAATGAGGCGCAGGGAATGTAGATGGAGCAGCGACTCCCCTTTCTCTGCCATCTCTCACCCTCTCTGTTATTGTCCACCACACACCCCAGCCTGACCCTAGTGTGAGTGTATATATATATATTTATATGTATGAAAGAGATGAGGTAATTGGATGAAAGGAAGAAGCATATATTTACAAGTCCTAGCGTCTGGGTCAACTTCATCCGAGAGCCGAGGACAAGCCTGCCGCTGAAAAGGGTTTTTATCAGAGAGCACATTTCCCTCACGCTGTGTCAAAAGCTCGTCCTTTTGTCAGGCCCAGACAACAAACCCAGAGAGCTGCTGTGAAAATTGATATCAATGTCAAACTTTTTGCCCTCAGGCCCTGCCTCGTCCCACGCTTCATATTCAGACAATAATGCAGAAACAAACACGAGGAAACAGGGAACTAGCATCACACATCTGCGAGGAACCTTAATCTCTTTGAGGAAATACGTTCCCCTTCTTATGGTGACTCACCTTTATGTCAGGAAACTTACAAAAAGAAAAGGACAGGGGGGGGGCTTTGAACAGATATAAATACAGCTCGGCAGTCACTATGGCTACCCAACCCATCTGTGTTGTGAACCCGGAGGGGGGGGGGGGGGGGGGGGGGGGAAGTGTCTCAATAGCAAGTAAATAGGCTAATACAAAAAGTGAAAGGCTCAGAAGGGCAGATCATTAGCTGGCCACATCTTACCATTCTCTGTGTGATACCGGGGCAGCAGGAGGGGGGGGGGGGGGGGGGGGGATACATGAAAAAAGAAGCCTGATAATATTTAACCAGCGGAGATCTATCATCAATCTGGAGCCGCCACCCCCCCCCCTCCACCCCACATCATCAGTCCTCACCCCCAGCTCTGCTCTATTGTCATTAAAGCCCTAGCTCCCTTTCACTCCTTATTCAATATTTTTGAGCCATTGTTCCGTCTTACATGCCCCCCCCCCCTAAACTACATTACTTTCCCCACTCGGCGGTGAAAGGAGAGGGGCAACAGCCAGAAGAAGACATAATACGTTATCGTGTCAGGAGCAACAACAACCTCAGCCGGCCGTGGCAAACGTCTGGGCTGTGCATGCATTCTCAAGTCGGCGTCACACTTTCTCCAGTCGTACACGCACACGCACACACACACACACACACACACACACACACACACACACACACACACACACACACACACACACGGTGACCCTGTGGGCTTTTCTGGGCTCTTTGAATGAAAAGGAGAAGTCATTTATCCGACTCATCTTCGCTGCACCTCGCAGCACCTTTTAAAAACACTCTTTATTCCTTGCTAACGCTAAAGCAGCACCTTACTGACAGCATGATGGAGAGCCCCATTCTGCCTCTCCTTCTCTCTCTTTCTCTCTCCGTCTCCTTCTCGCCGCCGTCTCTGGAGCTTCTCCTGTCTTTCCATCCACGCTGCCAACAGTCCTCGCAGAAAAGTGAAGGCCAAGCTTCAGCGACGATGTAAGAAAGTGTAGGGATGTGTGTGTGTGTGTGTGTCTCGGGGGTGTTTTGGCATGGATCTCTGTGTATTAGTGTTTGCATGTTTAATCTGAAGAAAAAAAGGTGCCACAGTAAAATGTGTAAAAAGGTGCAGGGGGGGGGGGGGGGGGGGGGGGGGGGTGAGTGCACGACGTATGGAGGTGAGAACAGGAGTGCCGGGGGCTGCTGGGAGGCCTGGTGTGTCAGTGCTCATCAGGAGTACACAAAGTCTTCCTCCAGAAGCATTATTCATTGGAACTTCTCTGCGCTCTACATTCATCCTCGCTCTCTCATCTCTCCCTGAGGTTTAGAAAGTTTGACGCCACGGCAGACCATACCGTGTAAGATATGTGCACGTGTAGCTGTGACATTTGGATTTTTGCATTTACATTAAGCGCATGTCATCTCCTGTCTCATCCCCCCCCCCCCTCCCCCCCTCCCCTGTTTAGCAAATGCACCTTGTTGTGTTTGCGGGGAGTAAACAAAGCACGATGCATATTTCAGTTGAGCTGTCTAGACCGTGTTTGACCAGCGGTGTGCACGCTCTCAGGTCTGCGTGTTTATCTGAGGTAGTCTCTATGCAACCCTGCAGACATCAACAATAAAAACCCCCCCCTAACCTAGTTGGCCAACAGCCCATCTCTTTCATCACTTTCTCCCTCCACACAGCATCCTGGTACACAACATTAGTCCCACCAATACAGCTGTTTGTGCAGATAAGCGTCGCACTCATGACGTTTGATTCAAAACTCTTATTAGCACAAAAGGTGGTGACTTACAACATGCAGTAAATAATGTGACAACAACAAATACGCAAGCACTATCAGTGATGACTCACAGTTTCTACACTTCCCTTCTTTTACTGTAATTTCCCTATGTTGCAAAATGGCTGATATTCAGATGTCGTATGTTTGCACGCAACCTTGTTTTTGTATGTGTGTTTGCCAAGATATGTCTTGACTAAAATCTTTCCACTCTAACACCAGTAATACTACACACACACACACACCGGGTCTGCGATAAAGAATAGCTACATTGTGCATCAATACTACGTGTACATGTATTAATAAATGATTATTATTGTCCTACGCTTAATATACAGGGAAAAGAAAGATGAAGAGTAACGTGTGTGTGTGTGTGTGTGAGAGGGAGAGTCTTTTCTAATGGAGGAGATGGCAACTTTGACACAAGTGAAGAAACTGTGTGTGAATAATTCATGAAGGACAGAAAGCGACAGTTAACGGGAGAGTGTCATTGGACACTGACTTTCATCCATCCATCCATGAACCAGCCTCTCTCTCTCTCTCGCTCTCTCTCTCTCTCTCTCTCTCTCTCTCTCTCTCTCTCTCTCTCTCTCTCTCTCTCTCTCTCTCTCTCCTCTCTCTCTCTCTCTCTCTCTCTCTCTCTCTCTCTCTCTCTCTCTCTCTCTCTGGGGAGTTCAGATAAAGGATAATGGATCTGCTGACATTCAGCTGTCCCAAAAAAATATTCACATTAAATACATCCGTTAATACGGAGCTGTATGTAAATACACACACGTGGCAGCCAAACGGACACACACACACACACACACACACACACACACACACACACACACACACACGCAACAAAGCACATATGAGCGTTTGAACACAGGTGTGTCAACACTTCTAAATGTTATCTTTTTACGCTGTTGTTTTCATCTGTATTGGTTATTTGCATAAAAACACACAAGTCAAATGATTTATTTAAAAATGAGCTTTGATTAAAATGTTTTAATCTTGTTTTAATAATGTATTATAAGCCGCTTAGAGCTCGTGTCAGGAAGGTAAACATCATACTGCTGTGAACATCCCCCTTCAAACAACTTCTTGCTTAAAAACTACATTTTACATGATTACATTTGAACACGTCATAATAATGATATAATTTACATTTGCTCAATACACTTTTTTACTGAGTAGAGCCTGAATGCATCGTAATGCTTCTCAATGGGACCTCTCAGACTGCTAACATCTAACGTTACCAGCTCTCCTGACAATTTCAACATGGATGTTTAGTTCACTATGTAGCATCATCAGAGATCGGAGACTAGATAGCAGTAATGCCGATCTCCGGAATTGCATATCTTTACTGAACATCGGCCGATAGCGGTCGAAAGCGGAACCTTATCTCAGACTATGATGGCTTTGTAATAAATCTGTGGTTCATATGCGTACCAAACTGACGGGGGGTTTCACGGATCAACTGCGGCCCGTTACACCACTAACGCCTCAGGGTTCAACGGTCAAACCCAGGCAGTTAGCCAGAGTGCTCCGGGCTGAACTTGGACTGATTATCATAATTTGTGTCAGAGAGGCTTCTGCTGAACAACAAAGGACCATAATGCAATGACACCAATGTTATCCCTGAGCATGTCACACCCACAGTTTAGTCCCTGCAGATGCTCGCTAATAACAGAGGAATGAGCTTCTAACGTTTGCACTGAAACACACACACACACACACACGGAGTCAGACGCAGATGCACACAGGTTGCAAACAGACGCAACGTCGGTTCCATGTATCTAGTTAAACACAAGCTACTTAAACAGGTGGAGTCGATAGATGACAGCAAACAATCAATGACTTGAATTAGAAGACAACTGGCCAGAGACATCACAGAGCAACACACACTCATGAGGGGGGGGGGGGGGGGAGCTAAAGCTCATTGAATGAATATTTCACATTACTGTTCTCCAAATCATACTTATATGTTTCACTTTTTGGTCTCAGATTATAGTGGAGTGGTGAGTGGGACACGTTTTTAAAACTCTCCTTGGCGGTGTGTTCAAGGACACTTTGACATACATGATTTGAATACTGGCTGTCATAAAGCTATATAAAGGTACTTTGTTACAGACCACCGCTCACACACACACACACACACACACACACACACACACACACACACACACACACACACATAGCAAATCCCACCATCAGCAACATGCAGGTGCACGATCATTCCAGCAAAGAGACAATAATGGACACCGTCCTCTCTCCCTCTGTGCCAAAAACCCAGTTGTCTGGCAAAACAGCTGAGTGGGACACATCATCCAGGGTGTTTCTGTTGTCCAAAAACAGAGACACACAATATGGCTGACACACACACATGCAACGACAATAGCCGAGCCTAATTCACCTGGTGGAAAAAAGTGTTTTAAATATATATAAAATATGTATATGTAGTATTTATATATAACTAAGTGAGATCACCAGATGCAACTGCAGTGTACGTAAATAAGGTTTGTACCAGCGCATCATCTAATGGCCTCACAATGTCATATTAAAATGCTTTGCAATGTATTAAGATGTAGGAGAAAAACACTTTACCGGAAACCAAAAAATATTTTCTTTCCTGTAAAAGACCATAGTTGGCATGGTAACAAATGCAATCAGAGAACATCCTGACTTAGAAAAAAGAAAATACAATTTGGCAGCGACATCCATTTTCAAGGAAGTAAGCACTTGATTCCAAGAATAGTACAGAGTAGAGATTGAGGGCATAATGGGGAATAATAACAGACCATTTCCATGAACATCCAGGGAAGGTACTCGATGGAGCAGTACTCAAAAATACCAATCTTATCATTTCAATTATGATTTGTATCAAGGACAACACAGAATGTTTGCTGCTTAATAAAAGCTTGAACTATAACTGTGTGTGTCTGATCACGTCTCATTTGAGGTCCAGAATTCACGTCAGCGCACTGATTTCTGTTCGTTGCTTCGGCCTTCAGAAGATCTTTGATCTTTCCTCTCTGCTTCTCCACTCATCCTTTCCCTGGATCTGTCTTAAACAGCTCTACTTGTCTCACACACACATCCTCCTCTTCTCTCTCTCTCTCTCTCTCTCTCTCTCTCTCTCTCTCTCTCTCTCTCTCTCTCTGTGCATATCTACATCGATTTTTTTTTCTCCTCCTCCTCCTACAATTGATCTTCCTCGCTCATACCATCGTGCCTCAGTTCCTCCTTAGCTCCCCGAGGAAATGTACAACTCTATATAATCAACTTAACCGCTTTGCCGTCTGCCACTACGCCGAGCTGCCGTGAGGTTCACTGGTCACACGGCTGTACTCCCTCGGCTTATCGTGCGCGGTGCAGCAGTCAGAGGCCCAGGCGGCAGTGAGAGAGGAGCCAGCTGCCCCTCATATGCCCGACTTTGCGGTTACACTGATTGAGTAGCTAACAAAAGAATCTCCAAGGCAGCGTGTGCATGTGTGTGTCTGTGTATAAGAAAGTGGAAGCTTATAGCTGAGCTCAATATACAGTATTTATATAATTAACAAAGGCAACAGCTGACGTTTTGTTTGATTAAATCAAAAAATTGATGGACAAAAATGTTTGTTGGCAATTCTTTTTTAAAGTAGATGAATCATTCCAGTCAATTATGAAGCAAAAATGGCAAATATTCTGTTTCCTGCTGCTTTTCATTTCAATTTAAATGAGAGGTTTTAGGCCGTTGGGTGGACAAAAAGGCAAAGTGAAAACGTCATCTCGGGCCCTGAGAATAAAAACAATACTAATGTTTTGTATGCTTAGTAGACTAAACAATAATAATAATAATTGTAAGTTGCAGACCTAAAACCAAATCAGGACTTTGGAGGAAATTGAAAACACACTTTAATAATTAAAGTTATTGTAACTGAATAAATATACATCTATCAAATACATGAGCAGCTAATAGCTTCAGCACGGCTGACTAGAGCATACCAAAATAAGAGCGTACCAAAATAAGAGCATGCACTACAAATGTGACATGCGTGTGTGTGTGTGTGTGTGTGAGGGAAGGACAATGCGACAATATCCATTCTGCGCTCTCCTATAAGAGAGGAAACTGTTAATGTTTCCAAGCTACACCATAATGTCTGCATTACACAGCACAGGAGGGATGCTGAGGGAAGGAAGGGAGGAGGTGATAAAGAGCAGGAGAGGAAGACGCCTGCCATAGCTATGGGGGATTGTGTCAGCGAGGCACATCTGACAGTAATATTCAGTGCTGAATGATGGCGCTGTACTAACTTCCTCCACTTCCTCTCTTTCTCTTACATTCACTGACTCTTCGATCATATATTACTTCTCTGCACACCTTCTGCCTGTCCCATCGTCTCTCCTCTCTGAAGTTATAGCAAATACCTCTCCTCTCTCTCTCTCTCTCTCTCTCTCTCTCTTGGGGGAAGCTCAGTGCCAGTGAGTTTTATTTGTGTAATTTACATCCTCCCTGACAGCCTTCTGTGCCCCCCTACAACCCTTGGCTTTTACTGCAGCCAGACCGTCGTAAAGCAGCCGCTCTTTGTGATGAGAGAGACACAGAGATGGGGAGGAGGGCCGTCTGAGCTGCAGTCCAGAGAGAGCTGATTGTAAAAACAACACGCGGTCACTCGATGTAGGTTAGCCTCACGTGTCTACATCTAGGTGTGTGTGTGTGTGTGTGTGTGTGTGTGTGTGTGTGTCACCCTCATCCCTTGCCTCTCTGTGCGCTCAATGTGAACAAAGCAGTTGGTTTCTTTACCAAACAAGCTTTAGTATATCCAGGTACTTTAATCCGCCGGCCGCCGTGGGCTCGCTCTGTGCTTAGCTAGCTCCCCGTGGGGGTCAAAGGTCAAATGATAATCCCATTAACAGGTGTTACAGACTCCCAACTCACCTGAAGAGGCACAATTGTGTTTAGGGTCAGGTAACTCCTGATGCTTAGCAACAGCAGAGGAGCATTATAGATACCAAAAGGTACCACCTACTTACTGAGCTGATCCGGCACCATTGGATACACTAAAGACATATAAAGGTCTAATGGCAAAGCTTAAAATGAGATAACTTGTATCCATGGAGGGGGACAAAAACATCAAAGGGAGTCAACACCAGTACAATTCTGTACGAGAATGTTAACTAGAGAAAGAGAGAGAAGCAGAAGAACAAAAGGGAGAAGCATGAAAGAACGCGATAGGTAATGAGGGGAAGCGATCTGAGATGCTGCATCTCAATGAGAGAAAACACACATAGATGAAAGAGAGCGATGGAAAAAACAGAGAGCAGGGAAAGAACACTGTGTATAAAAAAAAGTAAAGATGCTGATTATAAAACAAGGTCATGAATGAATAAATCAGCGAAACACGGCAATGACCCGATCTCCACATTTCTCACTTGTTGTAACGTATTAACAACGTGCGCAGGGAGTCATGGCAACTAACACTGGCATGGACACACACACACACACACACACACACACACACACACACACACACACACACACACACACACACACACACACACACCAGAACAACAGCAGAACTATGACAACAGAGTTTGAGCTGGAGCTATGGGGAACAATGACCCCCAGTGGCTGCAACGATATGATGAGTAGAGTGAAGCAGACACATGTGAGTGTGTGTTAGTGTGTGTGTGTGTGTGTGTGTGTGTGTGTGTTTGGGGGCGCTGAGGAGGAACTCATTAGGAGAGTTTGGCCAGTCAGCCTCTCACAGCTCACAGCAGCTAAGAATGGTAAACAAGCCCACTTGAACACCCACTCAACAATATCTCACACACACACACACACACACACACACACACACACACACACACACACACACACACCAACCTGCCTGTGTGAGATGGCAGTTCAAAAAGGGAACATGCCTCCTATTAAAACTGTACACACACACACACTCACACACTCTCTTTCAGGGTACCCTTGATTCCACACTATTTATTTAGGTCTCCTCTTCTAAGATGGCTCCAACTGCATTATGGGAAGTGTAGCAAAAAGAAAAACGTACAGCAGTGATGGAGAGAGGGGTGTGAAAAGTGGGGGGGAGGGGTTGACACTAGCGCATGTACAGCTGTTGGAGCGAGGGAATCAAAGCAGACAGGCCAACGGCACGGCAAAGACATAATTAGCGAACATGAACATGTGTCATGTGTCACCCATGAATGCCATCTGCTTTAATTTAAAACTTTACGAACAGAGGAACAACACAGGGACGCAGGGAGGAGGAAGGGAGGAGGAAGGGAGGAGGAAGGGAGGAGGAAGGGAGGAGGAAGGGAGGAGGAAGGGAGGAGGAAGGGACCAGTGACAGACGGCGAGTTCTGGTAGGATACATCCGTCATCATTGATTTTAACTTATGACATATATTGGTATTGGGATATAAGTTGGCCTTTAAGAAACAATAGACGGTGGCAGAGAAATGTTTGAGGTCATTTAGAAAGTTTTCAACGATAAAATGTCTCACTTAGTACATAAGGTCATCCTTTCTAAGGGATCATTTTCAAAAGCCGGTAATATATATATATATATATATATATATATATATATATATATATATATATATATATATATATATATATATATATATATATCACTATCAGGTTTTAAAAAACTCCATTAATATTTGGTATTGGCTTAAAGAATCCAGAAAGTGTTGGGCTCTAATTTTAGGTTTACCTGCCCCCCTATATAGAGTTACACCCGTACGATCTTAATCAAAGTGAATATGAAGAATAACTCCAGCTGCACCACCAGCAACATCACAGAGGAGCTTCTTCTCAATGAAGGAGACTTGATGTGTTATTTTAATCACTTGGCCTGCCGGCATTAATTATTCACCCGGTTGGTGAATTGGGACGCCCCGCGGGAAGAAAGAGGGAGGGACAGGGGGGTGTCCCTATGATTAGGGGCTTTAGGGAGAAAGAAAAGGAAAGAAAGAAGAAGAGGAAGAAAGAGGAGATGTAGAAGAAGATTAGAGCTACAACTGCTGCACTTGTTACATCCGCCATCATATCGGATTGTTTGTTTGTCGGCAGGATTGTGGTGAAAACTACTCGCTCGATTTTCATGAAACTTGATGGAAGGGGGTGAAGAACACATTCAATTCTGAAGTTCTTGTTAGCGTATGTGTGTGTGTGTGTGTGTGTGTGTGTGTGTGTGTACGGGCAGCAGGCTATGTGGGTACCCATGAGGTTGGGAAACATGTGTAAGTGTGTGCATGGTCAGTGTGAGGCCTCAGGCTGCTTATTGAGGCAGCAGGAGGACTGTGACTGTGTGTGTGTGTGTGTGTGTGTGTGTGTGTGTGTGTGTGTGTGTGTGTGTGTGTGTGTGTGTGTGTGTGTGTGTGTGTATCAAAGCTCAAATCCAATCATGATGCTGCTTGATCTAATTCCTGATGGTCAGGCAGGGAGTCCCGCCTCCCATAGAGAAGTGAACCATGGGGTAGGTGAAACGTGATTGGTGGGTATGTGGCACACAACGGCAGACACACACACACACACACACACTCCTACAGTGCATGGAGTGCTCCTATGATGCTGGGATGACACCCTCCTCAGGCGCAGCGGGTTCTAAAGTGAGTGAGACGGCATGTGTGTACGTCTGAGAGTGTGTATTTTCGTGGCCAAAACAGAAGCGCCCCGTGAGTGCGTGTGTGTGCCTAAGAAGCTTTGAGAGCGATTCTCACAGCAGAGACAGAAGGGGGAACAGAGCGCCCCCGCTGACACTCTCAGTGGGCTGACACAGAAAGCTTGTTTGAGGGCATTAAATCTTAATACAAATGAACACTGGGGAGGAGACGGAGAAAAGGAGAAAATGGAAGGAAGAAAGTGAGAGTCAGAATAAAAGGTGGAGGGAACATGATATTAAGGGTGGTGGTGGGGGGGGGGTAGATGAAGAAGATGCACAAAAGAAGAGGAGGAAGAGAGGAGGTGAGGGAAGAGAAGCTATAATGGCTCACAGCGGGGGAACTCCTCAGGGGCAGGAAGGAAGGATGTCGCGAAGGAAAAGAAAACTCTTTCCCCTCCAATCCACAGGAGGATCGCCTAAGATGCCAGAAAAGCATAACATAGCACTAAATCAAACCAGTTAAATCATCATGTGTTAATGACTCCGTTAACCCGCTTCTCCCGCCCCCCCTCCTCCCTTCACTAAAAGCCTGTACAGAGGTTCTGTCATCCCTAATTCATCCTTTTAGCAGACAGAGATAGGGGATGGTGAGATTTCTTTTTTTATAAACTCTTTCTGCCAATAAGATCACAATCTGTTCCTCTGTTCCTCTGAGTCTTCATGGTCCATCACTGTGATGATATGATGGACTGACATGTGGCATTCCTGCATCTCTTGCATGCTAGTTAGCATTGTAGCATCAAAACCTACGACCAGCTATTGTGATTTCTATTTCTATTTCTAACAGCTGATAATGAAAATACTCGTCAGTTGCAGCCCTACTGCTTATGATCTATGACGGACATGTGCAGTGGACATGCACATGTCACTATATCTGCATACACAGACGTGTTCATGCACTTTTGTGCCTTGTTATGCTACATTTTAAGCACAAATTACACCATGAGGTTCCTCGTGACAAAGACTGTCCACGCGGACCCTTGCAGATGTGAACCTCAGAACGCTCCCTGTGGCTACAGAACACAGTTACACAAGTTACACAAGTCACTTGAAGAAAAAGAACTTGACATAACATGCTATGTGCTCAGAAGAATAGTTTTAAGATTCCACTACTGGCTTATACTTTCTTGGGGAACAGAATCAAGAAAAAAGGGTAGTGGAACACAAAAGAAGCAACGCTCGTGGTAATGCGGAGGGAGAATGGAAACGCATATGATGTACATTGCCACGGCGTCCTTGAGTCATTCAACAAAGCAAGACAAGGACAACATTGTACCGCCATAATGAGAGCCTGAACACGTCTGAAGAAAGAGCATGTGATTCATGTCTTTGGATGAAAAAATATCAGTACACACACAATAAAGTTTTTCGCCGGAGACGTTCAAGGCCAAAAATGAAGACGTAAACAGAAAGTGAAGAGAAAACCTTCCCCAGCATTGAACGCCTGTAATAATAACAACAACAACAGACACTGATTCCATGAAGAGAGAAGCGTGACTCTGTTAGCACCTTGTCAACATCCGCTGTTGATCAATCAAAGCAACAGAAATGATGTTTATTCCGCCGGCTTCGCCTTTTTTCGCCGACGAGCAAAAAAAAAAAACCGTGCAATTAGTTTGACAATCTTGAACAGTTGACATAACAAATTCAACAAACATCTCTCGTGGCGCTGGTTTGTCCTGTAAATGTGTTCAAGATGTTCAGTGTAATCATTTAATGATCCTTTTCCAGGAGTGGTTCCAGTCACTTTAAACGGTTCTATATGCAAATGGAAGGGGGGGGGGGAAGGGTCACTGTGTTCCTTTACCCTGTTTTTCCTCTCCCACCCTCTCGTGCTCTGCCCCTCTCTCTCGGCTGAGTGATAAACACTGTCTGTTGGCCATAAATCCAGGGGGAGTCCTGACAGGCGTCCCAATAAAGCGCTCTATTTTCTCCCTGTTTGGTGGGTTTGTCAGGGGCCCAGAGGAAGTGAGATAACATTAGGAGGAGGAGGAGGAAGAGGAGGATGTGGTGGAGGAGGAGACGCAATTCCATCAGTGCTGCACACGCACGCAAACACAGACACACGCTCATAAACAAACATGGAAGGACGAAATACACACACACACACACACACACACACACACACACACACACACAGACGTACTGGAAATGAGTGATTCATGTGCTGAGTGGCCAATACGCTCAAACCGCGAGACAGTTGGTGAAAACGTTGGTCTGCAAAGCTGTGAAAAACAGTCGCTCTTTTCCTTCACTCAAACACACACACAGATAAACAAACCCAAGGAAACATTCACAGAAGCACAAACCCCAACTAATATGCAAAGAAAACATCAGCTCCCTCCCGTTCGGTCTGCGGCAAAACACATAAGCTTCCTCATTCATTTCAATGAGACATAACAACAACACAGCGCTCCGGCAAAATACATGCTGTACGTGCAAGTGTGCATACCATAAAGAATACCTCACGACCAGCTTATGTGCTGCTTATCTTGTTCCTCGTCTCTAAACTTCTTTAACTTCTTCTTTACCTGCACCTACAGTCAGACTCTTGGTGTCCACTTCACGTTCCCTATGTCATATATACACTAAAAACATTATTTTGCTTATAACTCAATCCCTTCCTCCAATCCAAGTCCTTGGTTCCCACATCAAATTGGCTGCTTTCATTATTTTTGTCACAGGAAGAATTAAAGGGCCAGTCCGCCAAAACATGAAGCGAATGTTAGACGTCCCAAAGTCAATAGAAAGGATGGGGTGGTCATACATAGATGCACATTGTGTGTGTCAAATGTTTCAACTTTACTTTATGAATGCACTTAATGAACGTAAGAGAACTGGAGTGTGTGTGAGACACAAATGGTCCAACTGTCAAAAATCTTTACGCGATCAAAAGCGAGGTCGAAAACGTTCGTTCTGTCTGAACACATTTCCACCGATACCCATCACGTTAGACTGCTTTATGAGATGTGCGCCGACTGTTTTACGATGTGATTTTTGGCGTGCAGGTAACTTCCTCCGGTTTCCAAAATGTCCCCCAAAAACATGGACCTGTTCCAATCAGCTGTGAGTTACACGCGTCGGTGCCTGTAACTGTAACACTACGACTACAGTGGCTGGGGAAGTCCTACCTCTGCACTGACAACATCTTCATCTGACACAGATTGTTATTTCACCTTTATGCTCTCATTAGCATAATCTAATATTCAAGTAGCAAGGATTCAATTTAACATCCTGGCTCTGTCTGTCTGCGTGTCTGCTCCCATCAATCTCTAATCTCCTTAAAGTGCTTCTTCCTAATCTTCCTCTTCACCCTTCTCTTCTCCTTGAGACGACGCTCCACACCCTCCCACTCTCTTCATTCAGTCCCTCAAACTTTTCACCTGTCTCCGTCTCACAACACGCACTCCATCAAGTCCATCGCTCTCTTGCAGCGCATGGATTTCACTGCCTCCTCATTTCTCCCAAACACCCCGAGTACACTCCTTCTCCACCTCTTTTATTATTTCTTCATTGACTGATGGTTGTGAGGGACTGTTTGCAAGCACTGCAGGCTAAGACTTGCACGACAAAACAAAACACAAGGGGCTCAAAGCAGACGGGTGAAGGTGTGTGCGCGCGTTTACTCTTCCTCGCTAATAAAGGAGTGACACACTAAAGGAAAATGGAGACGCAGAGACAAAATGGGTTTACACAGTCAAAGGAGAGGCCGGAAGACGAGAGCGAGGAAGAAAGCTCGGGCTCTTCGGGCTGAGCCTTTCTGCTCTTAAGAGGATTCCCACCTGGTAGCAATTTAGGTTCCGCCTGGTAAAGCAGGTCCTGGGAAGGAAAAATAATGTCTGTTGGGTTAGTGGTTTCATTTTTCAATCAAATAAATCACGACCTTACAGAAAATAATTTGTGTCTTTTAATGGCCTCCCCAGCGTTTGAAGTTCCTCAAGGGACAGCGAGCTTTGAAGTCGAGGGAAGAGCGAACTTCCCTCAGTGTGTGTGTGAGTGTGTGAGTGTGTGTGTGTGTGTGTGTGAGAGCGAGAGCATTCTCAAAGTCCTGAAACACAACACCTGAGGTACTCCTGACAAAAGCCCTGTGAAGACTTTGCATGTAGCCGCGCCGGCGTAGCAAATCTCTTGCCAATGATCGAAGCTCATATGAGATTACGTGATTGGTGGTTAACATTTCTTCCTCGCCAACAGTTAGATAAGGAGATTGGTGGCACTCTCGCGCCTGTCCGCCGAACACGGATCCAAAGCCAGCGGCCAGTTGGAGATATCGGATACGCCCCATTGCTGAACAAACATGGCTCAAAAAAAACATGTGACATTTGTCATTGCAGGTAATCAAACTGCGGCTCGACGTCCCGCGTCTCTTTTTGCAATAACAAAAGTAAGAAAGTAATATTTGTTTGGCGTAAAGATCAATAGTCTGATACGAACACAATGTTCTTTGGTCAAAAACATCTGGGAATACAGTAGCTTGTCGAGAGGCTGGTTGTGCGTCAGAAGATTGGTCTCGCTATCTGAAGTGCCTGCTGTACATGCTACCGCCATTATTCAATTTCCGCCATACAACTTAACCTTCGTGTACGATTGGTACGCAGTGGCCAAGAATGTCTTGAATAACAGGAGAGATGGAACAAAATAAGGATTCATTAAGTCTAGAGCAAATGAACCGCATGTGAATGAAAATGCCCACCCCCCCACCCCACCCTCCATTTCTTAAAACCTATGAGAGAAAAATAATGGCAGCGATGGCTAAGGGCAGGAAGAGCTCTTGGCCTCTTTGCGGAACACAACAACATGGAAAGAAAAGGAAGGGGTATAGGAGAAATTGAGAGACCGTAATGAATAACCAAGGATGTTTTTTCCTGTATGAGGCCCATTCACATGGAGTCTATTCAGCTACACGGCCCAAGTGGACCGACCTTGGGTGGGAAGAATCAACAGCCACACACACACACACACACACACACACACACACACACACACACACGTGGTGAGAAACGTACAGATGTGCGAGCATGTACGCACGTGCAAAAACACGCGTGTAATAACGCCACAAGGGGAAATTACGTCAGCTTCTGGGCACGCAGTACAAGCGGCCTCACCAAACGTGTCGACAGACAGACGACTACCTTCATGATAAAGACTTAAAATATTCCCCTCGAAACGTTTTCCCCTGGAGCTCTCGCACTGCTTTCCGTGTGTACCTTCAGTCTAAGCGAGCTGGTTTTGACATAAAGGCTATTTTTTTTTGAAAGACGGCGGCTTTGACAGCACATCTGCCAGAGCGCCTTCAAATCTTTCTTGTTTTTTTTTTTTAAAGAGAGGCCATATCGTTGTCTCCCCAGCAGAAAAGCACCTAATGCTCTCCAGAAACACACTCGTACTGTACACTTGCTGTACTTGCACGGCTGTGGCACGTGTATATTCAAACATATACGGCCAAACCCACAGGAACAAAGAAAAACTAAGGTGTGGACATTTCTTGGACTTAATCAAATGCTAAAACACACTCACTCGTCTTGCACACACCCACCAGAAGCTCAGTTAGTATAATATGTAAAGCAACATAACTCGCACTGTGTACACTGCTCCATTATAAGTTCAAGCTCACGGCCGGGGCTGGATTGACGGGCGGGGCGGACAGACGAATGTTTGCTCAATGCTCATTCAGTGCGTGGAGAGAGAGCGAGATCAGAGAAGATGAAAAGGATGAGAGGAAAGAAAGGAGATGCAGGAAGTAAAGACAAACGACACGGCCTGGGGAGGGAAAACAAACTGTAAAGGTTTACAACGTCGAAAAGGGAAGGGGCCGGGGGAAGACGACCTAAGGGGGGGGAGAAAAAGGGAGATAAAAAAGTAGACTGAGAGCGAAAGAGTGAGGTGGTGAGAGCGAGAGTGTGGCCAAGTGCTTACAGGAAATAGTTCTGTTTGATGAGTAAATATTGAATCAGCGAAATCCCATCTCCAACGCCACCTGACCTCTCCCTCGATCCCCCCCCCCCCCCCCCCCTCTGTGTGAACAGTAAACAGAGACGTTCGACCTACATTCGGTTTCATAAACACACGTTTATGAAACAAATCAACACCGTTGGGACGGCGCTGTTAAAAAGCAAATAGACGCCACTCCTGCAACTTGCTGCAGGTTTTCAAGTCGGGGGGGGGGGGGGGTCATCTGTGGAAAAGTGTGACTCCTGATTCTTCAGTGAAGGGTATGCCTGGGCCTGCTGTGATTTAAGATGCCTGCAGGGGCTCTTCCCCTCATTCACTCTCTCTCCCCCCCCCCCCCCTCTCTCTCTCTTGATCTTTCTCTACCTCTTCAATCCTGTCTCTTTCTTTCAAAGAATGAGCGATTGGAGGGGTCTCCGGGTCAGAGAGGGAGGTCTTGGGTTTGACCCTCGGTATGTAGCGTCGCTCCATCTCTTTCTCTGCGATGCCACCTTTAAGATGTCCACAGAGTACGTGGGTGTGCTTACTTAAAGGATCATTCACTTATCACTTTGCTTATTAATAATTAGACATGCACACTAACTCTTAAAGCCATGTGTGACTTGTCCTCTCCTGACCCTCACGAGAGCATTTCCAATAAATAAATAAAGAACATAATCTTCCATCATTGCCTTGCTGTGGGATATTTAGGTTTTCCTTTAGTGTACACAACACAAGCTACTAATTACAAGAATGTTCTGGTGTAATTGTGTCGTGCTGACAAAACTAATCATCTACGTTTCAACAAGATCCGTAAAACCACTTTCTGTTTGTGAGGTCTGCCACAGTTGTTTTCAAAGAACATGTTTCGTTACAGTCCCTGCAAGCATAGTCTGTGTGTGTGTGTGTGTGTGTGTGTGTGTGTGTGTGTGTGTGTGTGTGTGTCTGTTCAAGCCTAAAACCTGAGATTCTATCTTGGCAGTAGAAGATCAGTCAATGTCAATGTCTGTGGAATTCCTCAGTTACTCCCCCGGATCCGTCCAGTCTCACACCCGTCAACAGTGTGTGTGTGTGTGTGTGTGTGTGTGTGTGTGTGTGTGTGTGTGTGTGTGTGTGTGTGTGTGTGTGTGTGTGTGTGTGTGTGTGTGTGTAACAACAACACTGAGAGTCCCACACAGTGTCCTCCGTCGGACATGACGCTGTGAGATTCATTAAGACATAATCCATGCAACCTCTCACAGGGCTCCCTGAGATAAACAGTTCACATTATGACAGTACTTTAAAATACAAAAAGAATGGGCTTCTGTGAGTGCCACGTTCCTGGCACACGGTTTTAAGTGGTCGCTGTGAGAGTGTGTGAACATCTGTTTGTCGCATGAGGCATACTACACGAGAGGGCTAATCAAGGCATAATGCACACCAGTTGTTTAGGAGGCCATTTCATACGGAGGGCAAATCTGTGTCACTAATCACATCCTCTCTGTCCGCCTGGTGTGAGCGTACGTACAGGATGTGAGAAGGAGAAAGGAACGGGCAGAAAGGAGTGAAGAGGAATAAAAAGGCAGAAGCCAACGCTCACATTCACCGCTGATGAAAGAAAAGAAGAGACAGGAGTGAAAAGAGACATCAAAGAGATGAGGATACATCTTAAGAGAGAAGTAAAGAGAACTAAATGTCACACGAATGAACTCACGCACACACTTTGTGGCTTTAAGGTACATTTAAAGAACTGAGTACATTAAAGGAAGGAGCTTGATGTTGAAGTTAAATGGAAAGAATCAGCTGTTATGTCAAAGTATCAACACACACACACACACACACACACACACACACACACACACACGACTTGTAGCACCAAGCCCTTTAAGTATAAATAATATTTTATGAGGAGAAACTTTACTGTGTTAAAATAAAAGACTGGATTCACCTGCAGACCTCGAATGGTTTAAGAATCCACCCCCCCCCCCCCCCCCCCACACACATCTGTTTCGTGCAGCGCACTCACACAGGAAACACTATTCAGATGGAACTTATTTATGTAAGGGAGGCTCGTTGATATTAATATTGCATGTGCTGATTAGTGATTTTAATCCCGTCTGGAGTGCATATGTCAATGTTTCTTTTTTACTGTAATAACTACAGTCCCAAATATCTGCTGTTTTCTGCCTCATTGCTCCTTCCATATATTATCCGGACAGACACACTTGTACTGTAAAGTGTACTTTGGTTTTTTAGTGCGTGAGGAAACACATTTCCTGTTCCAGATGGGGCTTAAGTTACATTTTGCTGGAATGCTAATGATTATCGTTGCATTTGTTAGCCTGTGGTACACTTAGCCCTATAATGTGCTAACGCTGTCACCAGTGCATTATCTTTCCCCTCTCAGGAGACTATGTGCTAATGCTAGCAGACAGGCTTGAGGTTAAGTGTGGCCAGGGGCCCCTTAGAGAGGTGCCAAGAGAGAGCTGGTGGCCCTATAAGCTCTGGACGAACAGAGCTCTCTTAGCCCCTTTGCGCAACACAGCTAGCCATTGTGCTAGGCTGAAAAAGCGCATTAGCCGCTGAGAAAAGGGCTTCCCCTCTGAAACCCCCTTGGACAACAAGCAAAGCTCTGCTTGATAATTCAATCACTCTCCGAGCTGTGCAGGGCCGACCCGCACAACCTCTCAGATCCTTTCCTCAGCTCCTTTCCTTTCCTCCCTCCTCTCCTCCATTAGGTAACCGCCCTATACTTTACAGATGCCGTCATTCCTACCGCTTATCAAAGGACAATAGAGGAATGATGCCTGTGAGAGAGTCATTGACATTTGAATGTATGCGGCAGTGTGAATTATGGCTGTATGCAATGGGTACTGAAAAAGGGCATAAGAAGATAGAGATATATGTGTGTGTGCGCGCGTCTGAGTGTGTGAGAGTGTGTGTGTGTGGGGAGGGGACAAGAGATAAAAGGAAGGAGAAGGGGGTCAGAGCGAGAGTGGGTTGAAGGAAAGGATAGGAAAGCCGTAGAGAAAGAGAGAGAGGGGGGAAAAAAGGGGGAGTTCTTATCGCTTTACCCTTGTCTTGACTTCCTTGCAGGGCCTTTGAAGAAAGCAGAAATAAAGATACTTGCGCTCGCACATCAGAGAGAGATTTAGATTATGCCAGTGTTTACCCAGCTGAGTGCTGCATGGCTGCTGGCGACAGCCTGCTGGTTTTGAAGTTGTTATGGCCCAACTACAGCTTAAAGCGCTCACTGCTCAGAATATAACAACCACGGTGCAGAGAAGGGCTTTCTCTCTGCGCTCGTATGTCAGCACGTGTGTGTGTGTGTGTGTGTGTGTGTGTGTGTGTGTGTGTGTGTGTACGCATGCATGTGTCAGTTGGTGTGAGTGTTTACGAGAGATAGCATGTGACCTTGTATTCCTAATAGAGTGTGATGCATTTTGAATTTCAGTGTGCACAAATGTGTGTGTGTGTGTGTGTGTGTGTGTGTGTGTGTGTGTGTGTGTGTGTGTGTGTGTGTGTGTGTGTGTGTGTGTGTAGCACTCCGAAAATGGAGCCATCCATCGGATTATGGGTAGACAGCTCTTTGAAAGGAAGGGCCTGTATTTGCATAAGCGGCCATGGAAGGGAAAAACCTATAGAAAGAAAGACAGAATGAGAAGGAGTGAGAGAAAGAAAGAGAGGAGTAAAGAACAAGAGAAAGAAGGGGGGGAGCCGAGTGGACCACACTCGCCAAGCCACTCGGGGATGAATCCTGTGGTTGAGATCAAGTATTCTGGGCAGGGATTTGGCTCCAGGTCCCTTCAAACCAAATGGAAAATAACAGGCTGCGAGTAAATAGGTGGCAGGGTAATGATAGCTCTGTCAAGTCCTAAGGTGGAGAAAGGGACGGTGGGAAGAAAGGATAATAGAGAATAAGAGAGAGAGAGGTGCGGGGAGGGAGGAGTGTGGGAGATGATCAGGTGCATGACGAAAGAAAGATGAGTGTGGGAAGGAGACGAGCGGACAGGGAAGGATGGATCGGGCAGGAAAAGAGGACGAACGCCCACAAAGACAGTCGTGGTGGAAGAAGGGAAGAAGGCTGGAGAAGTGAGAGAAGAAGAGATGTGCTGAAGCCAAAAAAGAAGGAAGTGAAGAAGAATGGATATTAGGGAAGGCCAGAGGGCTGAAGGAGAGGGTGATGGGTTTTCTTGTGGGAGCCCCTCTTGGCTGAGCTTGCTTGTGTTTTGGCACATGATACTGGCACGGGACAGGAGTGCTGCCAAAGCCTCTGTGTGTGTGTGTGTGTGTGTGTGTGTGTGTGTGTGTGTGTGTGTGTGTGTGCCTGGGGCTCCCATTTCTGTAACATCTGCACTGAAGGCCTGCATCTATGTCTCTCTATCCCTCTCTGATTCTCTGTTTGTCTCAGACTCTTTCCGAGGCGATGTTCCCGTTGTGTTAATGAAAAACAACATATAATGATTTGTCACTGTACACAGACCCGTGTAGTTTAGTCTGGTATAGCATTATTGTTTTATGCCCTCGGTTAATTTAACTGTTAACTTATTAAGGACGTAGTAATGCTCTATTATGCCCACAAATAACAGTCGAGTACCTTGCAGTGGAAGTGCGGCAGAAACATCCTGCGCTTCACTAAATAAAGTTATTTACAATGAACAGACAAAGCATCTTATCTGTAATCTGATTCGATACAAAGGATAAAACTTTTCAAACTACCTGGGATGTGCCGAGCATCTCAAAGTAGCATCAGAGACAATTACTCCTTTGAAAATGTAAGAATAGGACAGACCTTGTGCTCATTTTTCAGCCTCGCAGCACTCTGCAGTTAATTAACAAGGTCGTTAAGCTGCGGTGAATGAGTGCTACGCTGCCACGCTAGATGTGTTTCACACGCCACGTTTAATAAGCCTGCGTCCTCGCCATCAGAGTATCGGCAACCCTCAGATGACTTTCCAATAATGACAACCAGTTCCCCAGAGCTGCTGTTTCTGTGTGTGCGTGTGTCTGTGTCTGTGTCTGTGTGTGTGTGTGTGTGTGTGTGTGTGTGTGTGTGTGTGTGTGTGTGTGTGTGTGTCTGGTACCTGGTCGCCTGATGGGAAAAATGGCTCCAGTCAATAGTTTTGCATGTTTCTTTCGTATCCACACACACATTGCTGCCAAAAGGGAAGTTTCTCAGTGTCATTATGCTTATCCCAACCACACAAGCCGTGTGTATGTGAAAGAGTGTGTTCTCGCCACCCATGGAGTGTACTGACATGCCCCCTTCATTCCTGCAGACCACCGGGGCAGAGAGGAACCACCTGTCTTTCCAGAAACCAGAACGCACACACACACACGACCTCACAAAACACAAACTTTGCCCAACATTACCATATTCATATTTACCCATGGTCAGTGCATTCCGCCATGGGCTGCTTAATGGGATCGCTGACACACACACACGCACACATACACACACACATTTTCATATTTCTCCTTGTGGGCCAAAAGTACATTCATAAATGTCATAAATGCCCCCTAATAAGTCAAAAGAGATGGTGCTCGTGTGCGTTAGCCAGCCAATGAAACGCTCCTGTACCAAGCAATTACTGTAGCTGCTGAAACAAGAGCGCTCTGTGGGGAAAAGCCAATTAGTCCGCCGTGGCAGCAGGTAGCAAGCTGGCTACATTCATTACGATCCCTCATAACACTGTGCTAATGTAATAGCACAGTGTTAGAGCTGGTGACAGACAGCGGAAAGCTTTAATGATAATAACGGGATCAATATATGGGGTGTTATTGCCAATTCCATATTCATACGGCCGTGCGCCACAAAGGGTTTAATGGAAAACACTAATGAAAGTTGTGCACATGTGCGTGCGTGTGTGTGTGTGTGTGTGTGTGTAATGAGCACATTCTATCGGAGGTGGATTTTGGGCTGTGTTCGATACAGCGCCGCGCACGTTTGTGGGCGTGCAAGTGTGATCAATCCCTAGTGATAATATTCAGTTAACTAATAAAGCTGCATGCAATAAATGTAATATCAATAACTGCAACTGATCTGCTCCGGTGCGTAACCTAACCTGATGATTTTCAGATAATGTGATGTGAAGACATAACCCAGGAGGCTGGAGCTGGAGAGACAGAGGAAGAGAGAGTGTGTTGTAGGCCTGGATTAACCCTTCTGCTCTGCTTGGTCCAAATAATTGGTCTATTGTAGTTTTCTAAAAGAGGCTGAGGATGAAGAGCTGGACAGCTGATCAGAGGCCCGAGTGAGAAGAACACAGAGAGCAGGATTTGTGATGGCAAATGTGTTAAGCATTAAAAACAAAACCCAGGCGTAATGACTGTAACACCTTTTTAAATCTGCAGTTTATACCTGCATCATAGATGATTGGACTGCACTGACATATAAAAATTAAAAAAAGTTCACACACCAAAGACACATTGGAGGTCCGATCAGGTGGACAGGGTGTAAACGCAACACTTCTCCAATCCACACGTACAGTAACAACCGAACAACAACCGAACAACAACCTCAGGGTTTGAAAAGTGAAGCCAATGCCTTAAACGTGCATGCTCTAATGGCCAGCAGGGGGCGACTCCACTGATTGTATAGAAGTCTATAAGAAAATGACCCGACTTCTCACTTGATTTATTACCTCAGCAAACATTTTCCTAATGAGTTTATGTTCTTCAATACAGCGTGATGTTCATTGTGTAAATGATGTTCCCATTTAGAGTACGATAGACGATAAAGTAGGGTATGCTTCAGGGTGGGGCTTCCTTGTGATTGACAAGTGTCATTACCTTGTCGTAAAAGACCCTAATATGGTCACGGTGACTCAAGTCAATGATAACAACAAATTAACATGTTTCACGGCTTTATTTTCTTGAAAAAGTGGATCCACAAGGACACACACACACACACACACACACACACACACACACACACACACACACACACACACACACACACATGGATGGAATCCATCAAGTCCATTGCTCGGCTCCCTCGACTCCAATCTGACATTTTGTCAATTCCGCTCATTCAAGCTCCAAACAAACTGACTCTCTCTCCCTCTCCCTCAGCACCCTCTCTCTTCTTTCTCTCTTCCGTCACTGCTCAGCATTGAAAGGGGTTTGGTGAAGGCTTAGCTGGAGTTTGTGTGAGTGTGAAAATGTGAGAGGGAAGAAAGAGGTGGTCGAGAGAAATGATCTGCCAAGAGAGGGGGATCAGAGGAGGAAGAGAAAGCAAGGGGTGAAGGTGGTGTGTCCGTGTTACAGTGTGTGTAGAAGGAGACACATGTGTTTCTGTTACTCTGTGTGTGTGTGTGTGTGTGTGTGTGTGTGTGTGTGTGTGTGTGTGTGTGTGTGTGTGTGTGTGTGCGTGTATGAGCATGTGTGAATAATGCCTGCAGTTATCTGCATGCGAGGAATAGCAAGAGTGAGAGAAAGTGAGCCAGCATAAAGGGCAAAGATTGTGTTTACGTGTGTGTGTGTGTGTGTGTGTGTGTGTGTGTGTGTGTGTGTGTGTGTGTGTGTGTGTGTGTGTGTGTGTGTGTGTGTGTGTGTCAGGAAGCTGTGGTGTCCCTGGCTCTCCAGTGTTTACAGACAGGAAATGTTTGTCCAGGCAAAGGGGAAGGAGCCTTGCAGCCCCGCATGGCAAACACTGGGAGTGTGCACACACACACACACACACACACACACACACGTGCAGATATTCAAAAACACACAAACACTTGCAGCCGTGTAAAAAGAGGAATCTGACGCGAGCTGCAGTCTTTGTGAGTGACGTGTGGTATCTGGTATTGGGGAAGTGGGAGTGATTGGGCTGGGCACTAACTGTTCTTCACTTCCCTTCCACGCCGACTGCCAACGCAAACTCCAGCAGATAGAAAGTCAATACGCTGACCCCGTCTGAACCCGTGAGAGCGACCCGCCACGCCTGTCCACACCAATGACGTCTGCACCACTAACCGTTTTCCTTTAGTTCATATTTCTGCTGCGGCCAAAGCAGTTTAATTGATTGTTGATGAGTCCTAGTCTGCTGAGCGATACAGGGGATGTGAGAGAATAATATCGAATTGGATTTCAAAGCACTTTTAGGGTTCTGATTATTGATGGTGGGGCATTAACATATCCTTTTTATTTCTTCCACTGCACTACATTTTCAGAGGGAAATATTTGACTTTGCTATAGTTATTTAGCAGATTAAGATTATACATACTGAACTCATTAAAGTCATAAAATATCTGCCAGTGCAGTGAGATCATTTCAACCTCTTTGCAATACAAATGTTTCAGTCTTTTTAATCTTTTTTAATATTCCCCATTTCTACTCTGTCAAATAAAAGCAATAATGCCAAAAAATTATATCTTAAAAGAAAGAGAGAAAGAAAGAAATGACGCAACAGCTTGTAAAGGACTTTCTACAACAATACAATACGTGAATGCATCACATCACATTGTATTTAGCTATAATTCTGCTTAAATAAAATCTTCAATGCAGGACTTATAATGGAGTCTTTTCATATCTGAATACTTCTTGCACCACTGTTCAGGGCTGAACAGACATAAATCAATACACGACAGAACAACTTTTTCTTTCCTTATGAAAAAGTGTTTTTCACCAAATTTGATTTAAATAAGTAACTTTGCAAGTAAGTTCTGAAGCTTTTGATGGATTGCATGAAGGAGTCGTAGCATGAAGGTTGCCCAAGACGATAGTTTTTGTGAGAGATTTATTTTAGGAACGCTTGCCAAATTTGTGTCTTTCTCCTTTCTGGCTGTCCCACCTCACTTCTTTGTGATCTACGCTGACATTTCAATGAGTGTACGTGCTGATGTGTGTGGGCCGGTAAATTAAGGACAGTGCTGGAGGCGACGTTGGTGTGTGGCCATGAATGTGTGCATGTGTGTGTGTGTGTGTGTGTGTGTGGCTGCTGCTCTCTATTTACCAACACACACACCTTTCAAGTATGAGTAATCTAAACCGGGTGAGATGAAAGTGTCCTTTTACCAAGCAAAATGTTCCCCCACACACACAGTGGGGGAGCTATACAGGAAACAGTGCGTTACAGCCGCACAGGTAAACCAGGACACACACACACAAAGGAAAGTGAATCTCCCTGCACCCACCTCCTGTTACTCAACAACCAACCTACACAATATCCAAAGCATGTCGAAATCCCATATCTGAAACGTGAGCCAGCCCAGAGTAAGCAAAAAGGGTAAAGTCTAAAGTTTACTTACTGGCTGGTGAGGGGGTGCTGTACCCACTGATGGGTAGTCCCGCCAGGGCTGGAGGCGACAGGCTCCCCAACATATGGGGGAAGAAGTAGGAGTAAGTGGGAATTGGGAAGCCGTTGAGGTGGGGGCCCGTCATCGGGTTGCCCTTCCCAGCCATGATGGCTCCGTCCACCTCCAGTCACAAACAGACCTCACTGAAAAAACCTTAACAAGTCAGTGTGGATTCCTGTACTTCTTTAATCCCCCATAGGGATGCTGCATTAGTAGATATTCCAAAAGACTCCCTGGGCGAAGTTTGTAAAAATAAATCTCCGTCTGGTTTGGAAACTTGAGGTGTGGTGAAAATGGCTGCCGTAGATGTCACCAAAAAAATGGTTTACTGGTTTAGTGAACGTGTGTGTAAGAAAACAAATATAAAAAGAGACACAAGGCAGAAGTATAAAAGAGGACTGTAGAGTGTTTTATCCTTCCTTTCTCTGGTATTGTGAAACAAGCTGAAAGGTCTTATTTGCGAGAGGCGTTGGGGATGCTGGAATCTAGCATGGCCATTCCTTATCGTTGAGATGAAGGGGGAGTGAAAGAGACCGAAGGCAAGTTGAGTCAAGAACAGGTGACTTTGATGACTGCAGTCAGGAGCGGGAATAATGGTGATAGGAGTGCCAGTGGTGATGATGCTTCCACGGGAGCGTAGATTTACTCTTCCATTGCAGAGCGCTCCTAGGGAATGCGCAGATCACATGATGCCAAGACAGAGCTCTTCTCCTTGGACGGGCATCGTCTTTGCAGTCAAACAGCCTCTGCCTGTGAAAAAAGAAACAGAGAGAGAGAGAGAGAGAGAGAGAGAGAGAGAGAGATCATTTAGTGCTTCAATGACAAGGTAAAGAGATCGTTTCCCTTTGTACTTAAGTGCCTGAGCAAAACAGTTATTTTCCTTTGACACTAATTAATGGTAATGTCTCATCTGAAATGTTACAAAAACACCCCCCTCCGCCTTAATTATCTAATGGAGTGTTAAAACTGCGAAGAGAACAGTGGGTGTGTGATGTCTCCTCGTAGCTTTGTGTGCTCACACACACGCTCATTAACAGTGACAGACTACAAATACTGTGGGAGACGAGCCAAAACATAAATGAAGAGAGCAACACAAAAGAAACTTTGCTAATTACACCAGTCACAGAAGCCAGAGGTGAGACCCAAGGCGTCGATCTGGGACCACTAGAGATTTCTACTGCACAGTTTACTTCCAAATTACGAGCAAGACATGTACAAACAGACCTGTAACCACAGCAGAAAGCATGAACCCACACAAGGGCACTGACAGCTGAACACCCGGAGAACACAATTACCATAAAATGGTACACTCGCACCACAGTATATACAACACTAAGAGAGAAGCTCCTCTTCAAAACAGCTTGTCATAACATGAGCGGGGTTTTTTTGTTTTGGCTGTAATGACCCTTTTAAGAGTCAGTGGATGTAATGCGCAGCAGTAAAGGTAGAACTATTGCAACACACACATGGACGGCACTGAAAAAAGCAGGAGGAATGTGTCTTTGCATGAATAGTGCTGCTCAGGAATGTGGCACTCTAGCATGAATCACACCAGGACATCGTGGATGAACTCCTGTAAAGAGAGAGGGGTCAACGCAGACATGTTTGTGTGCCTGTTCCCACTTGAATGGTTTACATAAAGCATTAGGATATGACAGGTGAGAGGGGCGCACCAGTGGTAGCCATGTGACAACTTAAAGGGGAAGTGTTTCACCCCATGCAGGCAGAGCAGCTTCAATGCACCATAGGCATATATGGATCTCCACCAGTAGGGATGGACACCATTTTTCCAAAAAGATTTTCTGTCATTTGGTGTTTTAACGATGTGGTGGAGAGCGCTGTCCTGCACGCCAGTCCTAAAGCTCACATAGGAGATCAACTGGATTAAGATCATGTGATTGCGAAGGCTGTGAGTGTCACGATTACTGACCATTTGAAGCGGATCGAGCAGATGTGGCGGATCCACGTTAAATAATATTTCCTGTTCTGCTTGTTTCATTTGCTGCAGTTTAAGCAACATGATCATTCCAACACCACATGCAGCACAAACGCCCTATCTCGCAACGTTAATGCTTGTACCCGCCCCTTGACTCGGAACACCTGGAACATTTGATGGGATCTTCATTGGACCATGTCATACCCTCACACCATGTTTCATAGAAATCGGGCCAGTAGACCATCAAACCGAGCCGAAAACACACTTACAGAGGTAACGAGCGAAGGTCATGATGGCGCATGAAGGTTTCCACTTGAAAATACTTACAAACGTATGTTGCGTCCCGTATGGAAGCTGCATGTTTATTCAGATTTTTCATATAATTCGGCTTCTATCATCTGCATAGGTTCAGAATCACTGAAGAACTCGATCACTGCCGACATCCTCACTGGAGGTGAACATCAAACTGTGTTTCAAAGCCAACACAGGGCCTCCTGGTGGCTCGCTGTGCAGCGGTGATGCGGTGGTACTTTGAATCCTCTTGCATCACACACCTCCCGTCGAGCTTTCCCGTCATTGTTCGCTGCATCACGTCTTAAAACTTAAACAAACCTTTAAGAGCGTCTGTTTCTTTGAGTCTTTGTCTCTGCAGGAGCTCCACCATAACCACCTTTGATTCTAGCAGAACATTCTTTGCTGTCTGAAAGCTGTTCTCAGTAATTCCATAGGGGCTCAGTGCTCGATCTGTGCCTATATCCCTGCATGTAATTACCAAACTACAGTAAGATTATTTGTCCGTGTGTGTGTGTGTGTGTGTGTGTGTGTGTGTGTGTGTGTGTGTGTGTGTGTGTGTGTGTAGCGCAGATGGAGAGCTGATTTTATGGGCTTGGCCTTTATTAGCCGCCTTATTTTTATTGATCGGGCTCTGTTGTCACTCGGTCGCGACGAGCTGCTGTGTGCGGTGGTCAGGGGTTGTGCGCTGGATGGTGCACTTGTATTAGGCCAAAAGCTTTAACAGCATTTTTTTAAAAGCCCGGGGGAGTTTAGTATAGTTTTATTTGCTTTTAAAGCCCCCCCCCTCTCCTGAGTAGCCACCTATTAAACCAGAAGAGAGTTAAGAGTAAAGGTAACATACTTACAATGGCCTGTAGGATATTATTTCAGGTTTAGTAACACACAACCATCACCATTATGAAATGCGGGCTTTACACACTCTACAGAGGACATTGGTGCAGTCGTGTAAAAATGCATCAGCATTGTCAAAGTACACTGAAGTGTCTATGCAACCACTCAGAGACCATAGATGCTGAACTGGGTCTTTCCATGAGGAACTACAAGTCACTGGGACAGTAGATGAACCCACAGGCTGGAAATGGGCCACTTCCTTCACCATTATCATCACAGCGTCTCGTGTGGGCACCGAAAGAGGCCGTTGTGATTGATAAGCAACATCAAACATTACAGTGCCCTTAAACCAGCAGCAGTGTTGTTGCAGTGCACCCGAAGCTAATTCTTTTTTTTACTGATGCCGCAGTACATAAACGGAGATATTGTTTGTTTACTAGGAAGGAAGTGGCTCCCGCACGACCAGCTTTTCCTATATTTCACTGTGGATAGGAACAAACTGGTGGGACGTGAAGTCATTCAAAGCTTCCACTCGCATGACTTAACATCTAAACTTAGAAACTGGGAAACATCCTTCAACTGTAAGTCAGAATATCAGGGTCGTGTAGAGTCTTTATATAACGGTCAGCGAGCAGTCGACACAAGAGAACATCCTTAAAATAAGACGTCAAGTTCAGGTAATCAAATCATAAAGCATCCCATTCAAGTGTGACTAAAGTGATTACATGAGCCATTTAATATCAGCTGAATCACATGTCTCCTATTACACCACGGCAAACATATGTAACATAAAACTCAAATGAAAGATGTGGTATTTTACAATATAAGTCTTATTTATCACAACTATTTTGTGTGTCAATCATTCAATCCAACAACTTTGGATGAATCCCACAGAGAAGATCTTAATATAAGTGTACGTATATATTAAAATCTGGCATATGAGCCCATAATGAGGTCCAGAGTTTGGAGCTGAGAGCAGGCAAACATTTTCTGATGCATGCAAACGATATCTGACTGGTGCAGCTGAAGCATCACAAACACATTTTTACAATCAATGGTTCTTTCTCACTCACCCATGCACACTCACACAGACAGTCACACCCACTGGAAAGCCACAACGGAGTGTGTGCAGAAGCAGAACGCAAATGAGCACCTGTATAATCCCTCTGCCAGCGGTAAGGACAAAACACGCGCACAATCGGACGCACAAAGATCCGACGCACACCACCCGAAAGAGGAATCAACGCACAAACATCAAGGGCCCGGGTAATCTGCTGTGACAACTGCACACGCATCACCGACGCCGGGTAAAGCTGCTGACACGCACTCCACATCCTCCTTCCTGTCAATGTACACAAACCAATCAACTCTACTCTGATCCTACATTGGATAGGATGGACTAAAGAAAATCATGCAACATATCAAACAACACACACACTTTGAGTATATAGTGTTTATATGTGTGTGTGTGTGTACTGTATCTGCACATATAAACACAACAACAACCTCCCCATGCACACATGCACTCTTTTAACTCATTCTCCTTCACACACACACACTTATCTTGGCGGGCGGCTGCCTCCTGCCATATGATGCATCTGTTCTATATGATACGGTTGACACACAAGGTCATTGCTACGTGGAAGAAGAAAGGGGAATAAAGCTGTACTTTTTTGCTGCTCTTCATTGCAGCACATTGTGCTCAAGTAGTGTCAAGGCGGACAAGTAATGTCTCACATAAACATGCATAAGTAACTGAAAATTGACAAGACATGGACGTGAAACAAGCGTAACAAAGAGGAATGAGAGCTATCCGTTTGCCAGTTCATACATAAAACATTAACTCACACACTTGCTTATCCACTTACAGCTATACAACGGAGACGTGGACTACCATGGTCTAAAAAGGGGAATGGATAGGGTATATTGAGAAGTGACGCAGTAGTGCAGCCTGGAGAAGTGGGTAGGGACCCTGGGGCCCAGAATCGAGCCATTAATGTACATCTTTTCAAAGACTTTCTCACAATTCCTCTGCAGTCTCCATTTGTATAGGCTCATCTATAGCAAGCCCAAATTCATTTCAACAAGAGCACACAAGAGCTCCCCGGGGAATGTGTGTGATCACTTTACAGTAGGAGGAAACAATCTGGGTCGCTTGGTCTTTACTCTGTGTTTGGCATGTAACAGGCAGAGAGAAGGAAAGGGTCAGAGGTCATGGGGCACGGGAGATTGTAATTGGTTGTGACAGCAAACGCTGAATTAATAATCGGAAAAAGCAGCAAATGGCAGCGTGAGGTCGGGATGGACAACGCACAACACAGAGCCACAGGGGACGGCAAATGCAACGCATGACATACAGACACACTCTGGTGTGTACACAGATAGAGAGACGTGCATACACACACACACACACACACACACACGTGCACAAAGCTCAAAGAGGTCGTTGACAGAAAGTAATATGTACACAAGGCTTGGACAAAAAGCGAGGGGTGACACACACACACACACACACACACACACACACACACACACACACACACACACACACACAGCTCTCATGGTGACCAATTATCCCTGACGTGGGTGCTTCTATAGCTGCATATCTGTGTGTCAGGAGGAGCAGCTGGTGGTCAGTGGCAGGCAGCGCCACACTTCAATGTGTTCCTGATGCGACGGAGTCCAGTGGGATCGGACACATGACTATGTAGATGCTACACAAAGCATGATTTCACAGGACGGCTCCATCTTTGCATGTGTTTTTTTTTTTTTAGCTGCCAAGAAGAGTGCTTTAACTTCTCAGACAATAAAAGCTCCTCTCAAAGGAGGAGCCACAACGTGACTTTTGTATATTAATTATTCACCACGAGTTATCTTGAATGGTCTTGAATCGCTTGCCTCACGCTTGTGCTACAAAGTAAACACTAGGGTTATAGCGAGCATAGTATGATAAATGAGACTTGGATTATTGTGCACGAGTTGTGTGAGAGTTTAGTAAAAAGATGTTGTGATATAGTGTTGCTGTTAAATGGCAGCAGTATTTCTACTTCATTAAACAATATGAATTGTAAACGATGAGCTGATCATTACGGCATCGCCCAGAGACATACATCTCATCTTACAACAACCTCAGGTAACAAATATTGAGTAGTAATAAACACAGTACCAAGTCAATTGCCATCATGTTGCTCTGTGATACCTGCTACTTTATTAATGTCTCTTCTTTCCTGCAGGCACGCCATTTAAATAGCACTAATGTGCTGCACCTGCTGTTTCAAATGAAAGACACGCTGCTTCACATATACTTACTCTTGCAATTGTCTTTGGTGTTTCTACCATGACGACATCACATTTCACCATTTAAGGTTGAGAAGCAGACGACTTGGACTTTCTCTATAATGGCCTCAACATAAAACCCACATCGATTTGTACAAAAGCCTCACCACAGGGAAGGCTACAGGCTGCTAGCTCAGAGTGGATGACAGTCCTCAGCGGGCGCAGAGTGGGCTCCGACTCCTGCGTGCACGGCGTTGCAGTGTTACACATAATGGAAGCCGCTCATGCACGATGCATTGAAATTTTTATGAGGGCAGCAGTGTGGGGTACGTCAGAAGTGAGATGCGACATTGCGGGAGGGAATGCGCACAGGCGCACGCATGACTGTGTACATACTGCACATTAAAGAGCATGGGTGCGCGCGCGTGTGTGTGTGTTGCGTGTGCAGTGATGTACATTTGTGCGACAGACACATGCTTGTATATCAACAAGTGTCTGAGTGAGTGGCCGCTGTGTGCAGTCACGCGTGCAGTGTGTGTGTGTGTGTGTGTGTGTGTGCTTATTAATGTGCGCTCAGGTCATGTCCTGTATAGCATTTGCATGTCATCTCATCGCCCTGGGGAGTGTCTTACAGTACGCTGCATTTACTGTACATTACTGGCTCAGATGGGATCGGATTTGCATCAAGACTAAACCACATCTGCGGGGGTGGCGGAGGACAGTGGGGGGTGGGGTTAGAGAGGGACACTTTGACACGTCACTAACGCGGGAATTCAGCTGACAGGTGTAAATTATTTAGGCGTTATGCAAGACTAGTGAGGATTCTGGGAGTCAGAGAATGCTACTAATAGTTCTTCACCTAGGATTACCTTCTGACTAAAGGATGGTGGAGATACATTCAAACAGAGCATAGCTCGAAGAATTGCCAAAACTATTCAACCAAAGTAATACAAGCCTTATAAGCAGCCTTTAAAGGGGACACATACTAGAACATGTTGACATGCTTTAATGATCAAAACACACATTATTTTTCTCACAATATCTTAATATACCTGTATTCACACTAAAGAAAGTAAAATAGCTGCCGTCATTCGTTTTATCTCTACGCCATTAGTATGCAGCAGACATAACACCCTGAAATACTTCCACTTCAGTTGCTCTTTCGCCCTGTGTGGCTGTGAGATGCTCAGAATCATAGCGAGCTGAGGAATTGTGGGTGAGAGAGCAGGAGGTGGGAGCTACTTCTCAATGACAGCCAGAAAGGGTGGCGCAAGAAGGCTAAAGGGTGCTAAGTGCACACTCAGGGCAGTGAGAATCCTCAGCCGCTTTGCCGAGGCCCCCTGTGGGGCGAATCCACTTGTCAGCGAAGCAGGCTGGGTGACATTTCTGCTTCACCTCAGAAAGGTCAGCCTTTAATTATCTCAAATGCCAGCAAGCACTGCACCTGCAAAAAATAAACCCGGGGATGAGCTGTGTGTGTGTGTGTGTGTGTGTGTGTGTGTGTGTGTGTGTGTGTGTGTGTGTGTGTGTGTGTGTCAGAGTAGGACGGTAGCCTGCTTCCTTCACAGATAATGAGCGCTACTGTGGCTGTCCGTGCAGAACTGGACCATCTGCCCACCTGCCTGCATGCATGCATATGGACCCATAAACACACATTCACAGCCAAACCATGACAGATGCACACCCACACACTAACTGTGTCAACCAAAGTCAATAAAAACCTGCAGCTAAAGTCGCCCGTCAACACGCCCCTTAAATCAAGAGTATCAGATGAAGACGGTTAAATCCCAGGAACACCAGCGAGCTTCTAGGAACGCGTGTTAAAATAGGCTGCCGACCGTGTAGATAGACAGATTATAGACCTATAGATAGAAGAGTAGCATGGGCAGCAAGTGCTTCTGCTAAATATGGGTCATGTGACGCACGGCTGAGATTACTTTCTCTTGTTCAATATCAAAACTCAAGAAGCATGAATCAGAGGAAGTGTGGGGGGGGCGGGGGCGTTCTCGTGAAGGCCAGGCGCTAGGCGAGCCAAATTGTTTCCGTTGAGATTGAAGTTGGTGACAAAACTCCAGGCATATCTAGCAGAGCATGACATGCCGTGTTTGCTTTTGAGCCACTCACTGTAGCTATTCAGCTCGGTCAATATTTGCAGGGGGCTATGGTAACAGAAAGCTCCCACACCCGCATAAACACACTGCCCCATACACTTAACACTCTGCCTCACACATACACAAAATACAACACTCTGCCCAGAAAGTCCCACTCGTGCTCAAAGGAGGTCAGAGAGACAAAGGGCCATAGATCATCGGTGAGGACGGCGTGCGGCGGGCTCCTTGTGTCCAGGTTGTTTCCCGGCATTTTTCACTCTTTCTGTGAAAACATGGAGGGCCGGTCCCTATTGTTTACACAGCTGGCTCCATGGAAAAGATTGCTTAATATGAAATATGAAGAAAGCGGAGAGGCGGGGAGGGAGGGAGCTGTGAAGAAAAGAGGGAAGGGAGCCAAGTGAGAGGAGTGGGAAAGGGAGGAGGGAGTAACAGGCCATCGCAGAAAGGGAGTTAAGTGTGCTCCAGCCTGTGGAACATAGGAAGTGAGCAATACAGAGACAGGGAGAGGAACATGCTGGGAGAGGAGGTGGCAAAGAAAACTCCAAAAAGGAAACAATACAGTGAGGAGGAGGAGGAGGAGGAGGAGGAGGAGAAAGCAATATGGCCACGCTAAATCTGGAGAAGACACGCAGAAGTGAGAGCAAACAGAAGACAGAGCAGAAAGCCCTGAGGTTTCCTCGCGGTGAGGGAGTCGTGCCTCCCGCGGTCTGGGGTCTGTAGTGCATGTTATTCTTTCCCAACAGTTGCACACGGCTTCCACTCGTTCAGCCCGGCCTCACCGACACTTTTAATACTTCATCTGACGCAACCTCAGGATATAAAGTAGAAAGTCAGAGCTGCAGATTCATCACGGTATCTAAATAAAAAGACTTATGAAGGAGCCAATGTCTTAAGATTCTCTATGTGACAATGTGACAATGACCTGAGCAGGACGACTTGAGCAGGACGACCTGAGCAGGACGACCTGAGCAGGACGACCTGAGCAGGACGACCCGGCTCTGACAAATCCATTTCATTATAACAACGTTTTCATTTCTATTGATTCATTTTAATTTTCTCAAGTTGACAAATTCTAATTGCTTGTTTTGTCCAACCAACGCTCATAAAACCCAAAAGCATTCAGTTTATGATGATAGAAGAAGTAAGTAATTGTAAAAGAAAAAGATGTAAGAGAAGCGCTCTCTTATGTAACTGAAGGACTATTTTCAGTGGAGGTCATTTGCAAATGGAAGATTGAGTTAGCAATCACTGTGACGGTGGAGAGTCCACTTCTCTGCAAAACAATGCACTGTGTTGCACAAGAGAAGGGAGCTGAGTGTGTCCAAATACATGCGTAAGCACATGCATTAGCTTGTGCATATCTGTGTGTGTGTGTGTGTGTGTGAGTGGGGTGGCTCCCTCAGTCTCCCTCCAACCCTGTTCCAGTTAGCGGGAGTCGGCCGTCACAAATTAAGTCCATATTTCTGAGCAGGACTCCAACAGACTCAACACACCCCACCCGCTGACACACACACACACACACACACACACACACACACACACACTATCTACAGTCAAAACACTTAAGCTGTCATATTCCATATGCATAAACATAGATGGGTGAATGCACCTTTACATCACTCTCTGTTCTCATAAGGGAACAGAAGAACACCGCTGGCTCAAGACGATGCATCATTTCTCCTCCAGCAAACACACACTAAGCAACTGTGCATGTGCGTGTGTGTCTTTGTGCGTGTGTGCCTGCCCATAAGGTTGTGTCACCTCCTTGTACCTATCCAGGATATCAGCCTAACAATGTTATGTGAAACACTTCGGCACATTTCAACACAGAAGATCCGATGATACGTGAGCGAGTGACGCACTAAAGCACAGGGCCCCTTCCTGTTTATGCTCGCTGAAGAGATCAAACAAGATCTGCTCCTCCGAGCGGGTGTACCCTCTTAAAAAGAAGGGACAGTCCGCGGTTCCTACAGGCAACTCAATACCAGTGTTATTTTAAAGTATAAAAACAAACAGTGCTGGCAGAAACATTAGTTCATTATAATTCAAAAGCAAAGACTATTGATGGTTTATTAGGATCTCCTTAATACGTGTGTGTTGCAGCCACCAGTCAATTTGTGAATATGTTGGAATCAAGCGTGTGTGTTCCGTGTTTGTACATCTGCACACTCATCTGCTTTTTACATTGACGCAGTAAAGAAACACATGAAGTGCATGAAGGTAGACCAGAGATGAACACACACACACACATCAGGGGCTCTGAACACACACACAGACTCACAACAACTCTGTTAGGAGTTAGAGCTTCAATAGGAGACGCTAAATCTCTCAGAGAGCAGAGCGAGAGCAGAGGAGCGAGAGAGCGGCGAGAGCGAGAAGGATCTATCTCTATCTATCTTCTCTCTCTCTCTCTCTCTCTCTCTCTCTCTCTCTCTCTCTCTCTCTCTCTCTCTCTCTCTCTCTCTCTCTCTCTCTCTCTCTCTCTCTCTCTCCCTCTCCTCTCACCCTCTCACACTCTCACACTCTCACACACACATATATCCACTCTATTCATCCTGTCGGCACGACTCTAATGCAGGTACGATATTTCCTTTATATCAGCACAGTGGTGTAGTCTGTGGATTTCAGAACATCTATTGTCTCAAAGGCTCACACTGCATGTATACAGCCTTCAGCCAATGCACTCAGTCGCTTTCAGTGAACGCTGCATCATCATCAACATTGTAAACCTTGAAGGTCAACGCTTTAGAGCCCAGAGACCGCTGTTCATTGGCATTTGTGCAGGAATGTGAGCGACACCATCAGCAGACTGCAGTGATCCAGCAGTCAGGGATGTTTCTCCGCACATATCAATATGGGATGAAATGTCCATATCAGTTGCGGTGTGATCAGCAGCTTTTTCCATCAGTGTGGACACGTCAGAGGACTACATGATCGAGCGCTGCTGCCCGCTCTGGTATCGTCTGCTTTGAATGCCCCCTGAGCAAAGTACGCTTCACGCCGCTGCATGTCAGTCTTCCCCCGGAGGGGAAAGGCATATTTCCGTAGCTCATGACCGGCGCCATCAGCGAGACAAGCAGGCCAACAGGAGCAGTATGTGGGGCACAGTGACATCACTTCCTACGCTGCCTGTCGGCTGTGTGTGTGCGTGTGTGTGTGTGTGTGTGTGTGTGTGTGTGTGTGTGTGTGTGTGTGTGTGTGTGTGAAACAGTGGAGAGGGGATAGGAGTTTGTGGGTCATGGCCGACATAAATGAACACTACTGAGTGGTCAACATGACCTCTCTAGGACACACATGCATAAGCTAACGTACATTGTTTGTGTGTGCGTGTGGGATTTGGATTGCATACAGTTCCCAAAGGTCATTTTAAAAATACCAAAGCTGCCAGATTAAAAATATACACACACACTATATATATACACATGTATACATATAAATCCATCTGGCATCTGGGAGCATGCGAAACAAATGTCAGAAAAACAACAGCTGGATTCAGCTTACATGCTGCTTAGTAACAGCGGTCATGACAGGAGCGACCTGTGCATTAGCAGATGTGTGTGTCACATATGCCGAATTAGAAAGAAAAAAAGATGGTGGTCAAAAGAGGAGAGGAATGAAAAAAGATTGTGATACTGGTCCTATCCACTGCTCTCCTTTTCTCATGCAGACACACTCTCAGGCACGCACACACACATTCATTCAACAAATATCATGAATATTCCCGCCTGCTCTCCAGGAGTCATAAAACTCCCATTTAAAAATGCATGGGCTCCATAAGCTGCCAGACCTATCTATTAACTGTGTTATAGTGGAGCTGGCTATAGCTGCTGACGGCAGCTAGGGAATGTTGCTTTCCATTAGAGGAAAGAAAGAGAGAGAGGGGGGTGGGGGGGGGGGGTATATGAGGAATGAAGGGAAAGACAGATTTACTCATTTTTCTTTTCCCCATGGCATCGCAACCTGATGCCTGCACGTTTGGGCATGTGGAAGAGGGGGAGGCATTGACTTCAACATGTAAGCCTGCATAAGAATAAATACAACTGTATCAATGAAGGTGTGTGTGTGTGTGTGTGTGTGTGTGTGTGTGTGTGTGTGTGTGTGTGTGTGTGTGTGTGTGTGTGTGTGTGTGTGTGTGTGTTTGCACCTGCGTGTTTGTGAGTCTGTGGCTGAGACCAAAAGGTAATTGATTCGAGTGTTTCTGGGAGATTTTTCCCAGTGTCCTCAGGTGCTCACCAGATGACTATTGATTGGTTAATTGATTGATTGGCATTCGCCCGACAGTGAGTCAACAACATCATCACTCTTCATATGGACTCAGGCACACACACAGGCACACACACAGGCACACACACACACAGGCACACACACACAGGCACACACACAGGCACACACACACACCTTCCACTCTCTGTCAGACTTGCTTATCATCATCCTTTACAACATATAAAATACTTAGTTCTGCTAATTTGGGAATCGGATACAGTTCGAGGAAAACTTTACACAGGATTCGTCCCCCCCCCCCACACCCACACACCATGTGTTGGGTATCTGTTCTTTTTAACTTCGCTCTCTTAGCTTCCATTTTCCAACTGCGATGTGTTTTCCCCCCGCAGCCTTTTCCAACAAAGCTGCCTGCCAATCTGTGCTAGCTTCCACTTTGGTCATTAGATATAATGCAATCACCAAGAACACTACACCGGGACGCCATAGCAACTAAAAAATAAAATGTGACTATTAACCATGAAAAGAGAAAATGCAACCCTCCTCACCTAAGCGTCCTTGAGCAAAACACTAAACATCAACCTGCACTTGATACAAGCATCTGCTTAATGTCTTTGAATTAAAATGTAAATGAGGTTTGGATGGTTTGGGTGATCTTCAACATGCCAGTGTGTATCTCTCCTTGATGGTGTTTTTTCCCTCTCATCAGCCCCACCTCTCCTGTGCATGTGTAAGTCAAACATAGACTATGAAAATTAATGAGCTAGCAGCTAAAGTAGTGGTGACACTTAGGAACAAGGCTCCTGTCCCTTTAATCGACCATATAGACAATGTCTGTGGTATTTCAATTAACGGACAATGGAACGACATGAAATAATGACATATAGGAAGAGTTGAGTGGCACGTGAGAAGGAGGCGGTAACGGTCGCACCTATCCCTTTAATGGACCATTGTGCTTGAGCGTAGACAATAGGAGTTAATAGGAAATGTAAAAGTATGATGTGGGCCCTGTCTAAAGGGGTGAGTGACACCTGGGAGTGAAGCGGTTACATCTTAATGCACTGCTGCCACCGGGATGAATCAGCTCCGCATACGGGGGGGGAGGGGGGTGGAGACCATCTGAAGGCCGCTAATAGCAGCCGCTGTCAGTCTCACATTAACCTTGAGAACAGCCAGAGGACTGTGTTAGCCCTGCTGACCTCTCTCATTCACTCACACACACACACACAATTCCCTGTTATGTCCACAATGTATGACTCTGTGTGTGTGTGTGTGTGTGTCTCTCTCTGTGTGTGTGTGTGTGTGTGTGTGCACGCATGTCTATCCTTCGCATGCGTCCTATGAGCACCATCAGTAGGATTAAATCAGTCCATCACAGGCGGCTGTAACACCATATAGGCTGTCTGTGGCGACGTGAAATCACCTAAGCCTTTCCTGTTGCCCTCAGGGTTAGGGTCCACGTAGACCAATAATAGCGCTCCCTAAGCTTATTTTGTGTACACAGATGTGCACACGCGCGTATAAATGTCCTCATCAGCTCAGAATGGAACAACAGCGAGCTACATTTGTGTGTAAATGTAAGTTTGACAAAATGGATACAGAAAAATGTACAAAAACACGAGTGAAGAAAATGTGTTTTCCAGCATATCTTAAAACTAATCAGAGTTACACCATGTGCACCGTGTCATATTCAGCTTAAAACACAACAACATATATATTTCCTACTTATCTATTAAATTAAAAAATGAACTAGAAGGGCATTCAGAGATCGGGTTAATATTTGGACACAAGTTTGGTCACATTACAATATCATATCTATTCTTATTATCTTATCATCTATACGATTCAGGACATCGATGAGATATGAGAATATAATAAACCCATTTATATTAACTATCTATTATTTTCAGTAATAATAATAAAATATAAAAACACACCTGTTCACTATAAAGTTCCACATTTCTCATGTTGTAATGCAAATGTTAAGAATTTCAAAATAAGGGCGTATGTTAAAGATCATATATATTGGATTGTTGATTATTGAATCAATATATTGATCCAGATCGACGGATTGTTACACCCCTAATTAATATTGCAGCAAAAAACTATTTCCTATGTAAAGATATAGTGGAGTAATGGCGTCACCCCCCCCCCCCCCCGCACATGTGCACGTTCGTGTGCCAACAGAGAAAAACATTACCTTCTTGGCGGAGGTAAAACTCAAAAAAGATACGCTTAATGTATCGAGCATCCTGAAACAACTTCCTACCGCTCGTATCTAATGGGAAATACATTCAACAAATCTATTCCATGTACTAAAACTGCTGATATGCCAAACAAATGTCGACCTTAGCATTTTGGAACCACAGAGAAACACATTGTTTTAGTGAAAGCTGGTTGTGCTTTGCTGTTTGGCTTTACTGACAGCAAGGATCGTGTGTGGAGGCATGACTGGGCAGGCCGATGCCCATGTGTTTTTAGTCAACTTGCACTTCACTGGCAGGAGGAAAGACAGAACATGGACGAGAAAGAGAGAGAGAGAGAGAGGCTTAGAGACAGAGACGGGAAAACAAAGAAGCATTTTATTTTAAATAAAATGGTTGGAATGGCTCCCTGGGAGAACACACGATCAAATGCAGCGATGACCTAATTTTCCGCCACCCATCGCAGAGAAGAAGCATCAAAGAAGCTCGACACTGAGGAGAACACGTGGAAATGGAGGAAGCCAACATTGGATGGAGGTCGGACATCAGCGAAGGTGGTGAAGAGTTACTGGTGGTGGCAAACCCAACAGAACATGCTTTGAATGTAATGTTCTTAATAACAAACGTGTGTTGCTTCCGTGCCTTGAACACGATGAGCTCCAGTGTGTTCAAGTGCTGGGGGGTTGGCGAACGGCTGTAAATGGGAAAGATTGGGGCCAAAATCATTGGGCAACCTCCACTAAACACTAAAGGCTTCTGTAGAAGCAGCATATTAATACAAACCATCTAATGATCAATACATGGAGAGCAAACTGACACTGCAACTGGTTCTGCTGAACCATACTGAACAGCTCCGGGTGCTGAAATGAAGTCTTGTTAGGGTTAGGGTTAGGTATTTCTTGACTATTGAACACGTTTGATGTGAAGACAGGAAGCAGGAAGTCCGACACGAGCATCATAAGTGTTTGTTAGTCCTCCAGTTTGTCGTCCGACCTCCTCAGTGAACGACTCTGTTGCTTTATAATATCTCCTCTGCACCTGTATGGCTTCACATATCCCTACGGACTAGGGCCGGACCTAATTGCCAACTCTTGTCTTCTATTTCCCCCCCCCTCCATCCGGCTGTCCTCACACTCACTGTGGCTATGACGGTGCAAAAAGCTTTTAAAAAAGGCTAACATTTGTGCTTGAGTGGCCAGAACATTGTGTGCATACAGTCCACTCGCAGCTCGACTGTGCTGCTGCGACTGGACTGGAGGGATATTTTTAGAAAGCCGTTGACAATATCGTGTCCCCAAACGGGTGTAATCATATTATACTGGAGGTGCTAAAAGCCTTGGAGTTTGGGAAAGCATGTCACTGGAGGAAACGGGCTTCAGAGCAAGAAGCTTAGGAGACAGAATGTGAGGAGCCGAGAGACAAACGTACACACTCAGCATAATGCAGAAGAAATAGTCGGAGAAAGAAGAGAGAATCATGAGGAGGTGGGTTCCACAGCTGACAAGGAAGGATGAGATGCAAATGAAGCCGCCGGTTGAGAGCGTTGAGCTCAGGTTTGGAGGCTCGACCGTTTTGACACCGCTTGGTATCGGCAGCTCTGAAGGTTCAAGCCGGTCGCGGCGATGATAGATGAAAGACTGAACTTTAATCAGAATGGCGCCCGGAGCATTTTCAGGGAGGTAAACAGGTTAATCAGTCAAGCCCTCCTTCCATCCTCCCTCTCATTCTCCCCTACTCTTTCCTCAGCACATGACCACTTCTGACACTGGCACGCCATTCGTCTCTTTCCCATCAGCACCTCGCCCCGCTCCTTCCCTCCTCCCCCCCACATTTCTGCAACCAGCCAGGGGAACAGACGAACCCCCCCTCCCCTGCTGCCCACACGATCAGGCATATCCCACTATCATATGAAGGGGAACTCGAACATCAAAGAGCTCCGTCAGCTCATTTAATACCTCGCAGCATCACCCGCCGTAAAACTGTGAGGTGGGAGGAGAGCGTTCAGCAAACAGAGGCTATTCATACGTTCGGGGGTTCTTGCATTATTGCCCCCTCCTCTACTAGCCTGTATCATAGCAGGTAGATGATCCTTTTCTTCTTCTTTAATCATTCCATATCTTCAAACTGTGGTGAAATCAAATCCAGTGAGGCCAGAGGGAAAACTGTGGAGGGAGCAGCCAAGCATTATCCATTGTTCTCGGTGTCCCAAGGGGTTATTTATTAAAATGTCTTACTGCTTCTCCAAGAAACGGCGTGTTGGCCTGCATAAAAACTTGCGCAATGTGCTGAACAGTGCCAAATTACTGCACGCCTGGCCATTTTGAACAAGCTACAAAAAAAAAAAAGGAAAGCGGGAAACTAAGAATCCTCGAGAGTTTACGGTCCAAGCCACATTCCATGTTTCCGTCATCCATCTCATACATACAAACCTCCCCCTCTCTCTCTCTCCCCCACCCCCCCCCCCAAAGAAAAATAAACAATCAACTCTGACAAACCACTTTGGCCGGCCGAGTGTGAACCTCACGAAGCCTTAACGGCTCCTGTCGAGAGAGAGGCCACGTCCAATCTGAAATGACCCACACCAGCTCTTCAACCGCACTGCGTTTAGCCAGCCGTCGGGGCTCGGGGAGCAAGATTATATTGTGCTGTCTGGGATCCCAACCACAGACTTTGGTGAGCAATCAACAAGGGCCGCCGCCTCTCGCCAAGATAAACTTCACAGACGGTTGCCGCTCATTTACGGGCTGAGCTGCCCGACTGCTGCATCTTTGCTGTCGAGCATCGAGCCGGTCGCCTCGCTGGTTTCCTCTCTAGCCTTGGCTGGAGTGCAGATTGGGTTTTGGAATACATTCTTTGTCCAGGATGTTGCAAAAAAGGACAGCGGTTGTGCAACGTGAGTTATGAAACACACTTCACAGGAGGCCTTGCGGGGGGACTTATTTAGGGACTGTGTACACGCTTTATGTTGGACCCTCTCCACGTGTTTCGCTGTTATTACCTCCTTCTACCCACCTACGCTTTTTACGTGATGTTCTCTTGTTTAATGATGTGAGCATCCGTGCTGTAGCTTGAACTATGAACACAAGCACTTCAGAGGGAGAAGAAATGCTAATGAATGCTATTAATGATAAATCAGTGAATAACTCAAGGTGGCAGCGACAGAGGAGGAGGAGGACAAGTTTGGCACCATCGTCTTTTAAATTGAAAAAAAGAAATACCACGAGTAGAGAGCTGCGTGGGAGTTAAGAGAAAGAGGGACTGAAAAGTGCCAGAAGACAGTCGCTCTGCTGTCAGCGAGCTGGGTAGCTGGCTTACACACACACACACACACACACACACACACACACACACCCACTCAAATGGCAAATGTGTGACTGTATAGATGCAGCAGAATCTACACACTGCACACTTAAATTGAAACCTCAGTCGGCTAACTGCAAAATAAAAATAAAAGACTTTGCTAATGGGACAAGGTGCTGGACACTGACACGCATTCGCCATATCATAAACAAATGGCCCGGATATCTCCACGGCCCAATAATGCACGGCAGACGGAGGCTGTTGGAGTGGCGGGCCAGCTGAAAGTGATTTGGTGGGATGAAGAGAAGAAGAAGAAAAGCAAAGGAAAGAGAGAGAATGAGAAACAGACAGAGGAAGAGAGTCATCAGCGTCTCTCTGTCGATCTAGATGCAATTTGTCCTGACAACACAGGAGCAACTCAGACGACACCTCCCCGACCCATCTGCACACAAACACACACACACACACACACACACACACACACATAAATCTCCTGCAGGCACGGCCAAGAAAGAGGAGGGAGGGAGCAAATGAGTGTGTGGGTAAAAGTAAATAACCTACTAGATGGAGTTAAACGGGGACAGAAAGTGACTCTGTGCCACAGACAAACTATAAACAGTGAGAGAGAGAGAGAGAGAGAGAGAGAGAGAGAGAGAGAGAGAGAGAGAGAGAGAGAGAGAGAGAGAGAGAGAGAGAGAGAGAGAGACGGCAGACGAGGGGACAAATGGATTTTTAGTAACGAGGCAGAGCGAGCAGGAAGACAAGAGATGCAGAAAGAGAGAACGAGAAATAGACGATGAGAAGAATGTGGGGAGGAAAGAGAGAGGACGTGATGGAGATGGAGAGAAAGACACACCTTGTCAAAAGGTTTGAGAGCAGAGGAGACAGACGAACAGGGAGAGGAAAACAACGATGGAATGAAGATAGAGAGAGTGAGGGAAGATGAGAGGATGCCTTATTTTCCTCCATCTCAATTTGCACAAAACTTTCATTACCACCAATTTGGGCCGGGAGCCGTAGGCTGGCCCATTAGACGAGCGCAGCATCAATCAGCCTAATCTCCCTCCTAGGCCGCTAAATTACAGCGCCCAGTTGCTTATTAAAATTTGTCGCCCGTCTCCCAACACCCGGCACTGCTGGAAATTAGACAAGGGCCCCCAGACAAATCTGTTCCAGAGAAGAAGAAGAAGAAGAAGAAGAAGGAAGAGGGAGAAGAAGAAGAAGAAGAAGCAGAGAGGGAGAAGAAGAAGAAGAAGAAGAGGGGAGAAGAAGAAGAAGAAGAAGAAGAAGAAGAAGAAGAAGAAGAAGAAGAAGAAGAGAAGAAGAAGGAGGGAGAAAGAGAGGGAAGTAGGGAAGGAAGGAAGTACAGGGACAGTAGGAGGGGGAAAAGAGAAATGTGCTTGCTGAGACGGAGCAGATCAGAGTGGGGGACGATCATCTGGTTTGATTTACACACACACACACACACACACACACACACACACACACACACACTGCATTTCAGCCTCACACTCTCATTCATCCCAATACATCCCATATACACTCGCCGCCACATCCCCCAAATGCAGTTTTCCATTCCTGTCAACACTTCCTACACACACACCAACACACACACACACACACACACACACACACACACAACACACAACACACACACACACACACACACACCTGGTGTGGAGAATGCGGGGTTTGCGACGCCACCCATTGCACACTCAATCAAACCGCAGCCAGATAAGACGCATGATGAATGGCGTAATTGAAGGCGGCAGCAAGGTAATGCTGCATCGCTCTGGGTTTGGTCGGGACAGAAGAAGAGTGGCGAGCGGATGATTAGCCTGTAGGATTTATTGTTATTGCCTGTCTTATTAAAAAATAAAATACTAAAACTGTCTGCCTCGCCTACTGTACCACGCCTCCAGCGACGGAGCGCTCGGGGCTCAGGTCAGCTGCCGTATGGATTCATGTTGACGTCTGCAGGTCGCAGGGATCTGGATGCAGACATGTGCACTGTACACAAAGCTCACACATTAATTCTCACCCAGGAGATTTCTCTCCGCCTCTCTTTCGGGCGACACTTCTCTTCGCTCGCTTTAAGCATCAAAAGCAATTGTGAGACTGGGAGAGAGAAAGAGCATAAGGAGCGAGTATGTATAAACGCTACCAAAGGTCTGAGACAGGAGAGTGTACTTAACAGCTACTCCAAGGCAACTCGCTCCCTGACAACACACCTGCTGTGCTTCTGCTGAGAGAGCATGTGCACAGGGATTTCTCCTCAGACTGTCCAGGCCATCTGATGACCCTGATTTGCCGCGGATTACCGTCCGTCGAGGCCTAATCTGCCTTAATGGATCCTGACTTGTGGCACATGAAGAGATGATTTGAATTAGCGAGGCTCAGGGTGTTGTTGTTTAGACGCTTATAGTACATTTTAAAACAAGGCAGGTCTCGAGGAACCAATTATTATCAGATTAAGGTGGGAAATCTATGTTAACTGTGTTTAAGCTCCTCTTTTCACCAAAATGTTGAACTTTAAAACGACCGAGATTAGCCTTTAATGAAGGTGTTACAGCAGAGAGAATGACCAGTGTCTATAAATACTGCAGTACGATATTAAGGGAACATAATTGGGCAAACTGTGCAGCCAGGGGGAGGGGGGGGGGGTTGTAAATTATGTTTTCCTTCTATGTTTTTGAATTTCTCTGTTATGCGTTATAAGCTTTTGGGCTTTGGACTGGTGATTGAGCAAAACAACTCATTTGAAGAACTTACTCTGAGGTCTAGGAAATTATGATTTCACTATTTTCTATCAACCGTGGAGTCGTTAAATGCAGCTCTAGAAACTACTTTTCGCTTTTGGGGGGAGGCGTGCTGAGTACAGAGCGGATTGTTGTCCTGGTGGAGCGGACGCCATCGCAAGCGGCAAGCGAATACTACGCTACGTCCACGTAGCTGTTGCTTTAGACCAAAGCACTGGTCTTTTCAAAAGTCCAAATAAAAGAAATGCACGCCCGCTCTCTGATCAGCTGATATTGCAACAAAGAGCAGAAACCCATTTCCAGCACACACTTAAAAACAGATTAACTGAGAACACATGCAGCACATGTGAGCGTGCACACACACATGCGCGCGCGCGTCACATCATGACTGGCAATGAAACACCACGCAAATCACAGAATTCAGTCGCTTCGCAGACAAACAGACGAATTGCATCTGCTGCACACAAGTGAAGCGGTGATGTGGCTGCACAGAGCATGTCCACTGTCAACACGCACTGACAGCGTAAGCAGCACAGGGGAAACCACATGTTCACAACGGAGCCAAATGTGGTTGTAGACAAAGCCCGTTGAGCTGCTATAAATATAAGAGCAACATAGGAGTCGCTTTGTCTGAAAGTTTAATTAGCACGGCACCTCGGGTATTCAAAGTGAAAAGCGTTGGCGGTGGCGAGGACACGAGAGCCAACATCCTCCGTCCTGTCCGTGCGGTTTGATGGGTTGCTGTTGATTCAGTCGGCTTTGTTTTGATACATAAACCCGAGTGAATCACATTTACTGCTGTTGCAAGGTGTGGAGATGATTTATGAAATGAGTTGAGTGTGTAGAGAGTGTGTCTGCCTCCGCCGCTCGCCAGCAGCCCCCTTTGTGTTGCCGCTCAGACTGATTGAGTGCTGTGCTGTTCGGCCAACTGGGCTTCCGGCTGCTGGGCTGCCCGCATCGATTGCTCGGACGAGCTCTTCTTCTGGAGCACAGGCGCGAAGAAATAAGAGAGCGGAAAATAGGGAGCAAAGAGGAAAAAGGTAAGGAAGGAGAGAGCGAGGACTGGAGGGGGGGGGGGAGAGAGAAGGGAAAAGAGGGGAACATTATCTTAAATGAAAGTTTATTAGCTGTATCAGTCAGTCAGTCGGGTGGGGTGAGGGTTTTGCCCCAGGCCCTCCATCCTTCCTCTCTATCTATCCCCCCCCTACCTTCATCCAATCTTTCTGCTTGTGTGTGTGTGTGTGTTTTTAAGGGGAGGGGTTTGGAGTGGTGGAGCGGGGCAGGCATGACGGGAAAACATTAGGTTGTTGGCGAGTCGCCTGTACACCAGCCAGTAATTGGCTTGGGTAATGGTCATGTCCAGACAAATGATGTAGGCCCTAACCGCGTTACGAGCAACCAACTGCTCTGCCTGTATTCACAGCAGAGAAGCCTCAGATACACAATCGCTGCAGCGTGTGTATGTGTTTGTGTACAGGACTCACAATGCAAGTGATTTACTGGGACACAACTCTCTTTTTTTTCTCTTTCTACACCTCACAAGCGATGTCTTCTGCACGGCCTGTTCGCTTGATTCATGATTTGCTTGCGTCCTATGTGGGAGACTTCGCTGTGATAAGGAGGAAAGAGACGGCAGCACAAGCCCCGCTCACCTCGAGGGACTAACCGACATCTGCCGGTGTCCTCCAAACAAGAGACAGATAGGAGATGTGGAGAGAGGGAGAGAAGAAAGAATGGAAAAGTAAGTAAGAAAGAAAGAAAGAAAGAAGGGAGAAGTAAGATGACAAGAGAGAGGTAGTAAGAGGATAACTTCCATTTTTCATCCGTCCCCCCCTCTGCTCTGCATCACTTCCCCTTCTGTCTGACGGCAAGCTGAGCCACTAATGTCCATTGTGTCTGGATAGGCTGCAAACACACGTGTGTATGTGTATGTGCGTGTGTGTGTGTGTGTGTGTGCGTGTGTGTGTGCGTGTGTGTGTGTGTAGTCATCTGTCCTTCGGTTGATGGTATGAGTGAAAATAAAACCTATATGCTCCTTCAGTAGCTATGTGAGCTAAATAGCATGCATACATGGATAAAGCTGAGTGTGCGTGTGTGTGTGTGTGCATGTGTGTGTGTGTGTGTGTGTGTGTGTGTGTGTGTGTGTGTGTGTGTGCACACGTGTGATGGCAGCCCCTCAGCCATCCAGCTATCATCTCCCGCCAGACAGGCCCCACCAAGCCATCCCAGCTGGATAATGAGATCCATTATGATTTACGTGCCAAGAGGACAGCCAGACAGAACAAAGACATGTACACACACACACACACACACACACACACACACAGGTGTACATGTCAGTGTGTGTATCCGCATGTGTCTTACTGTATGTGCTGATGTGTGCTGCCAGCCACTGCTTCATATTTCAGTTTTTTTCCATCACTTTCTGTGCTTGTGTGTGTGTGTATGTGTGTGTATGTGTGTGTGTGTGTGTTAGCTACATTAGTTGCCTGTAGGGCATCCTGCAGTGGGTCCTCTTTCCATTTGCAACTCAAGAACTCATTTCTCTCTCTCCATCTTCCTCTCTCACTCACCTCTTTCTCTCCACCTCTGCCTCTCACCTGAAAAAAAGAAACTCATTGAAAGAGTGAGCCCAAGTACAGCAACCTCACTCTGTCCCTACCCCTTTCTTACACACACACACACACACACACACACACACACACACACTTCTCCAGGGCATTGCCGGCAGAAAGTGAAAAGTGAAGATTACAACTACAGTATGTGCTACATCAAAAAAAAAGGAGACCACACAACCTCCCCCTGATTGATCAGTACCTCTGCAGCACACTGGAGCTAACCAGGGATTTGTTCCAAGGTGTGTGTGTGTGTGTGTGTGTGTGTGTGTGTGTGTGTGTGTGTGTGTGTGTGTGTGTGTGTGTGTGTGTGTGTGTGTGCTGGGATCTGTCAAACACATTTTGGAAGAGGAGCAGGCTATTGCTTCATTTCACTTTTTTGGGAAATGGGGTTTGGGGCTGGTGCGTCAGCTGAGAAAGGAAAATCAAAATTTGAAACACATCGTTGGAACTTTTCCGAGGAAAGAGTCTGGGTGTAAGACGATTCATGACTGTTTCATATCAAACAAGCACAGAGAAAAGCAGATCAGACATGCAGGGCTGCAACTAGCAAATT